>NW_009203517.1:0-3907 GCF_000690835.1 Fulmarus glacialis | reverse complement strand
GCCTTTAGCATCTCTTCATGGTCCCTGAGTTTGTCTTTGAACCTACTGATACAGTGTGCCCCCAACAGCTGCCTGTGGAAAGTTTCAGAGGTTACATGTGAATAACCTCCCCCACCTCCAAACTGAAGCCCCAGCCTCTGTTAGTGTCTTCTTAAAAGGCAGGTGCTTATTCCCTTGATTTTTGCTAAACCTTCTCCAACTCTACTATGTCCTTTCTTGAGATGCAGTGAACAGGACTGTACACAGTACTTAAGATGGTTGTGGTTGTGCAAAGTCTTTATTAGGGCCAAAAATCTTGTTCCTTCATGATGATTCCCCACATTTTGTTGGCTAAATGTGCTGCAGCCAGCGAAAGCCAGTTTCAGAGAACTGTCAGTGATGACTCCAAGATCCCTCTTGAGTTATAGCTGCAGGTTCCAAGTTTAGCATCATGTACATGTGGATTAGATTATTTTCCCCGTAGAAGCATAACATATATTTATCTACCCTGAAGCTCATCTATCCCCACTCCCACCACACAGACACACAGTTTTACAAGGTCCTTGCCATCAGGCTGGCATTTTGCTACTGGAAAGATTCTCATTACCTCCACAATTTTGGAGGTTTCAGTGTTCCTTTTCTGGGGAATCTGAAGACATTGGAAAAAACTGATCTCAGCACTGGTTCTTAGGTGAGCCCTTCAGTAGTCCATCCTAAGAAGTCACCAGCAAGCTAACCCTTTGCTTTCTATCCTTTAAATCCACAGAAGGAGCTTTCCTTCAAGGCAGCTCAGCATCTTTAAACAACTTCAATGTGGAACCTTGTAAAAGACTTTTTGAAAATCCAAGTGTATGAGGCTGGCTGGATCTCCTTTATCCACGTGCTTATTGACACCCCCACAGAGGTTCAGCTGGAGCAGAGGTTTTCCTTTACAGTAGCCACACTGTTTCCCAGCTGGTTGCGTTCATCCTGTGCTCTGAGATCCTATTTTCTAAAACAGAGTCCCTCTTACCAGGGGTGGGACGGAGGCTCACGAGTCTGCAGTTCCCAGAACCTCCTCTGGGCTGTATTTGCAGATGGGACTTAGCCTGGCCGACCGTGTGCATGCTGGTGCAGCGTTGCAGCATTGCTGGCCAAGTTATGGGATATGTTGCACAGCCACATTCCCACCGGACTCCCAGGTGAACATCAGCTAGTCCTGGTGACTTGTTAACATTAACTTCTTCATTTCATCTAATGCTCACTGTTGGTTTACCTTATATCAAGCTAGCTTCTCTGACCTATCTGCTACACAGAGTGGGTTGGGAGCAGGCATCTCCCCACATCTTCATCAGCAAAAAGAAAAGCAAAGAATTAACTGAGCTTCTCTGCCATGACTTCTTCATTCCTGAATGTCCTTTTCACACCTTAGTCATCCAGCCATCTCACAATTCCTAGTGCTTCCTGCCTTTGAGTATTTACATAGCTTTTTTGCCATCAGCATAAGCATCCATTCCAAGGTGCTCCTCAAGTCCTTTTTTAGCCCTCTTAATTTCCTGTTTACATTTGACCTGACTTGTTTTATGGCCATTCTTGTCCTCATTTAAGCATTTCCATTTTTAAGTGTTGACTTCCCCCCCTCCAATGGTAACCTGCCTGACTTTTCTATTGAGTCTTTCATTTTTTCTATTTCCTATTTTCTATTTTCTACTTCTGCCCAGGGTTTTTACAGTTCTCTTTTTCACTTGTGCTATACCATTTACTTGGGTTTCTGATATAGCATCTTTGAACAGTCTCCAGGCTCCTGGAAGGCATTTGAATTGGTCTTTATATGTTTGATGAATTCCCTCATTTCTACATAGCTCTCTTATTTATATAGCTATTATCGAATAGCTATGGCTTGACTCTATTTGGCTTGTTCTTTCCCACTGTAGGGTTAAACCTAGTAGCATTATGGGTACTACTACTACTAGGTCCCACACCCCTTGGGGAGTCTAGGAAGAAGTCCTTAAAAGTGCTTCCTGAAACTATTTATTCTATGTCTCATCCTGATGATGCATTTATTCACTCTGTATAGAGGTAGCTTAAGACTTCTACAGTCACCAGTCATAAATTCTCAGGTTTTCTGATCTGAGATAGCATTTCCTAAACGTTATCATCAGCCTGATCAAGGTGTTAGTACCATCACAGTATTTCAACCCACAAGCATTCTACAATGAGTCTCTTTCCTGTGATACATTTATTCTATTACAATTCATATAGTCCTTCAGGTACAGTGTCACTCCCCCATCTGTATGGCCCACCCTATCATTCCTGTAAAGTGGGTAGCTGGCGGAGCTACTATTGATTATCTTCCTCCCACTGCATGCCCAAGGTGCTGGTTTGATCAGGATTGCCATTTGATGCCAAGTGTTCTGGCTCCCTTGTGCCATTTTTAGACTTCTAGTGTTGGTATAAATGCACTTGCGAGTACTGCCCTTGCTCTGTCACTCAGTATTGGCATTGTAGGCAGCTTGATTTTTTCTGTTCATTGTGATTGTGCTATTTATTTCCCTTCTGGCCTTTTCAGAGGCCCAGTGGGTATTAGCCACGTCCCTTCTGAGGAGTGTGCCAGCTGCAAAAAGAGAATTTTCCATGCCTGTCAGCTCCCTCAGCCCTGGTTTCCTGCACTGGCAAACTGGACTTGTTTCTGTTAAGGTATAGCCCATCCGACCTTTACAGGTTACTCCTGTCTCCTGGGCTTAAGAGGCACAAATCCCTCCTTTCTAACCCAAGACTGCTCCATGCACTGGCACTCAGGACCTCTACCTGCCCCCAGGGTTTCTCCCAGGAAACTGGAAGTATTCAGAAAAAGTCAGGATAGAGGTCTTGGACTTCAGTCTCATTCTTAACAGCCAGACCTTACCCTACAGCTTACCTTCCTACCCTTCCCTACCATTTAGTACCAGCATACCTACACACCTGCGGGCTCATTCTTGCACCCTTAAGTACCCTTCCTAGGCATCAAGCTTATTACCTTGGTGCCTAGCAAGCAAGTCGCCACGCTGTCCTCTCGGCTGCCACAAGCCCAGCTGTTTGTTTCCAGTAATAAACCTACTACCACCACCACCTTCTTCCTGTCCTTGAAGGTCCTCTTTCCCAATGGATTGTATTCGGTGCAAGAGGACACTGATATGAGCTGAAAGGCAAATCTCATCAAAGACAGTAGATCTCTCCTTACACCAGGATGCCTGTCTTCCTGGAGAAATTGCTTAAAAGCCTGACCAGACCAAAGGTGCACAGGTGACCGGTGAGAGAGCATCTGTATCCATGCTACGATTAACAACCAACCAGTATAAACCACCCATGATCAACAGAGTTGACTCTCTTCAAGTAATGGCTTCTATATAGGCTTTTCTATTCATATGGATACACGATGGTGGTTCTCTCCAGTGTTCAGTGTTCCTAATGTGTGCTGCTCAACAGCACATGGGGTCTCCCCCAGAGGTGGCTGCATTTCACTGACACAGAACATACAACGTGCCATTTGACTGGTCTTTTATTAAATGCTCTTCCTGTGACCATTGTTCTCGATATACTGCCATTGCAGAGCAGTCTTTTTTTAAACGCAACTAGAGATTTTATGGAAGTTATCCTGGCAAATAAAACAAGAAATAATAGTAAATGGGCTTCACAGTCAGACTGTGCAATGAAAAGATGTTCTTGCACTTTTTAAGTGTTTTAATGGTATGGACCCTTTTTTTCCTTGCTTGAAAGGATTCCGATTTCTCATCTGACAGCAAAGCAATGTTTGATCCTCTCTGTGCATTCATCACCATGGTACCAAAGTGCCTTACAGGGAAATAAGGCAGGCAGTTGGCAGTCTTTTCCCTGAGACTTCCAATAGGAGAAGTGGCCCTTGCAGGATTATGATAGCCTGCCCATGTCAACCTATTATTATTATTATTAT
>NW_009203516.1:0-2472 GCF_000690835.1 Fulmarus glacialis | reverse complement strand
TAGAACATTTATTTGAGGGTAACTTGGGGTTTTTTGGCTTTAAGGTTTCCTTTAACGGTCAATGCATATGTACCAGTTTTAATAAGGGACCCTCTGGACTTCTGCAGCAGTTTTACGGATGCAGACGAGAGCATCTTTAAATGATGCAATGAATACTGAAACCCTTTTTTCTAGAAGTGTCATCTTATACCACAAATCAGGTTTGTATTCTTAGACTCAACTGCAATTTTACCGTTTAGTGCTTGCATTGTGCTGAACTGGATTAGAACAGGTTATGTGTGCAGAAATTGCAGATGCATTTTCTCTCTTGTGCTGAACTCTCAGATATAGAATATTTGCAGTCTGGGGTAAAAAAATCACTGAAGATGCTGGACCTAGCTTTTCTCTGTTTACCCAAATAATGGAATTTGGCCACAATCCCATTGAGTGTTAAAAAAATCTCTCACTGGATTCTTACTAGAACTTGGACCTTACTGCTACTCAAACCAGGAAGATTCGGGTATCCTGCCTTTTGGTATCCAGAGGGAAAAATAATAAGAACAACTTCAAATTGCAAAAGGTGCGGCTTTGATCAAGTGCGTGCATGACTGTATCGGTCACCATTTGTTCAAACTCCTTCGCAGTTACTGTCCTCTATCTACAGCTGGTTAACAACATGCAGTAAACCTTACCTCTCATCACAGGGTATATGCCACAGACTGCTCAAGTTTTAACTATTTTGGTTTTTTTTTCTCTCGCTGGTTAACAACATGCAGTAAACCTTACCTCTCATCACAGGGTATATGCCACAGACTGCTCAAGTTTTAACTATTTTGGTTTTTTTTTCTCTCTCTTCTTCATTCCCAGAATAATATGCAATTACTAGAAAGTATCTCAATTATGTTCTGCCTTGAATTCATGCCTCTCCACTGTATGCACGTTAGGTACAAATATTTTCCAGGAATTTTTTTAATACGCTCTGCTACTATTAGTCCTAGCCTAAATATAGTTAGACATAGATGTATAGATTTGACATATAGATACACATTCACAATTCCCTTTAAAAAATCTTCCCCCTTCATTATAAAAGCTTACAACTTCTCTGGAGCATTCTATGAAATAATTAACACAAGGTGCATCCTACCTGTTGCGCACATGTTGAAATAAAATGCCGAGACTATGAATATATTTTGTATAAAATATTGCATAGAGCAATGTTTCCAAGTCATTTTGTTGCCTTAAAAAATCTTCCCCCTTCATTATAAAAGCTTACAACTTCTCTGGAGCATTCTATGAAATAATTAACACAAGGTGCATCCTACCTGTTGCGCACATGTTGAAATAAAATGCCGAGACTATGAATATATTTTGTATAAAATATTGCATAGAGCAATGTTTCCAAGTCATTTTGTTGCCTTGAGACTACTTGTCCAAATGAGAGACTGCTTCAGGCTCCTCGCAACTACCTTTGCAAAATTCCAAATGTTATGGAAGTCACTCAGGTAATGCAAGCATGTTGCTCTGTTAGCTGAGCAGCTGACACACCTTAAAGTCCTGCTTAGTTCAAGAAGCTGTTGTTATCTGGGCAAGAAGACTGTGGACCCAATGTGTTGATTTATAGTTACAAAAATGCAGTTATGTTTGTGCATCCATTTAAAACTTTCATGAGGAGCCATACCGCCTAGCTAAGTCTTCATATGCAAAAATGGATTCTTGGCAACATTAGTGAAAAAGCATTTGGATTTTTAAAAAAAAAAACAAACGGGTTTTTTGGGCTGAATTTTACTTATCAAGCTGGAAACAAGGGAGGTCTCCAAAAGCAATGTTACCATTGTTGACTATGAGAAAATGCATTGATGACACATAACTGCCTAGACCGTGGAAGGAGAGACAGGCAGTCACTCAGGGGGTCCCTTACCCCCCAACTCTCTCACAGAGCGTGTGGAGAGGATTTGGGTTTGCAGGAGCAACTCCTCATACCACCTTTTGCTCAAATAAAGGAAATAGCTAATCAAAAAAATCATTCCTGTATGGTTTTGTGATTATCAAATCCACCTCAAACAGTGCCCAGACTTCAGGCAGAAATGTGCTAACCCTGCAATCCTAGAAGAGATGAGATGCACATCGCCTCTTCTTCTGCTCCTATACTGGCAATAGAGGGAAGAATTGAGATTGTTTCACAGGTATAAACCACATTGCATCCTGATTTCCAGCGTTGTTGCAGTGAACTTAGTGGACTGTAACTATCCCTCTGCCGTTGCTTCAGGTGATGTTCAGGTACCCGGAGCGCTGAATGTCCTAGCAGTGGACTGGAGATGTTCAAAAGTGTTCTTTGGGGACTAGAATGAGGTCAGTGATCTCATTTCATACCAAAGTGATACCGCTAGCCACATACCTTAAACCTGATCAAGTCCCTGCTGTCCTAATTAGGCGGCGGTTTTGCAAAGGCAGCTTTCTTAGAGAGATGAAATAAAATTATAATCTGGAAAATAC
>NW_009203515.1:0-502 GCF_000690835.1 Fulmarus glacialis | reverse complement strand
CTTATCCATAAAGCACAGGAGCTCTCCATCCCCAGTATAAGAAATCAGGAAAGGAAGGCAAAAGACCAGCATGAATGAGTCAAGACCTCCTGGTCAAACTAAAGGGCAAGAAGGAAATGCACAGGCAGTGGAAGCAGGGACAGGTATCCTGGGAAGAGTATAGGGATGCTGCCTGGTTGTGTAGGGATGGGGTCAGGAAGGCCAAGGTGCAGGTGGCTGAACTTGGCAAGGGAGGCGAAGGATAATAAGGACTTCTATAGGTATGTCAGCCAGAAAAGGAAGGTCAAAGAAAGTGTACCCCCTGATGAGCAAGACTGGCAAGCTGATAACATCGGACAAGGAGAAGGCTGAGGTACTCAACAACTTTTTTGCCTCAGTCTGGCGATCTCTCTTCCCACACCTCTTGAGTGGATGGACCTCAAGGCCAGGACTGGGGTAGCAAAGTCCCTCCCACTGTAAAATAAGATCAGGTACATGACCACCTGAGGAACCTGAACATACA
>NW_009203514.1:80506-87801 GCF_000690835.1 Fulmarus glacialis | reverse complement strand
GATGGACTTGGCAGTGTTAGGTTTACGGTCGAACTCAGTGGTCTTAAGGGTCTTTTCCAACCTTAATTATTCTATGCTTCTATGGTTCTATGAAATATTAAATAGGACTCCTCTACTGCTTGCCAGAGGGAAACAACTATGTAGCCACAGCATGAATTATAACTCTGAAATGGTTTTGTTTTGTCTGAGCTGAATCACTCACATCTGTATGGCTGGATGTGAGTTTTGACTGAATGATAATCAACAGTATAAGGTACTTCACTGTCTTCTGGCAGAAGCGGCTGACACAGAGCAATTAGTGCATTAGCTTTTCCACCCTGGAGACCTGTGTTCAACATGTAATTTGGGATTCAGACCCTCAGCAGACAGTGTAGTCCATTGATCTTTGTGGAGCCAAACTATATTCTCTGAGCAGTGGGGCTGTGATCCCAGGTGAAAAACTCACTTGATGGCTTCCTTCTGCACTCTCATTCATTCAGGCATTAGTTCATCACTGTGTCAGATGGGAAACATGGAATAAATGGCAAATATTTTAAAGACAGAGGCTTGCAAAGTCTCTCAAAGTAATTTCCACCTAATGTCATTGGAATGTCATTGACTTGCTTTGTTTTTTCATCACAGTAGCATAACTGAGATATTTTAAACTTATCTGTTCTCTAGATGGTTCCCCCCCAATTATGTTTGGATACAATTTAATGTCTTTGAAAATCCCGATCAGGAAGACCAAGGAAGAATAACAATGCGAGCCTGGGGCAGGCAGCTGTAATGGTGATAGAGCCTGAAAGGCACATCCAGCCATTGCTAGGAGGAAGGATAATTTTCATCTGAGGGTAACTAAGCAAAGGAGGAAAAATCAATGGGTCTAAGTAATTTTCCAAGAGAACGTTGTTTTAAAAAGACAGTGAGAAATTAGGGTGGAAAAAAATCTTGCTGCTGCATGCACTCCTGCCTCTTAGGACAGATGAAAAAAAACACCTCTTGGTAATGCAACCTCTTAGCCACAACAACACTAAGATTTAAATTATTCCTTCTAAGATTTTAAAACATAAATAAATCTTTCTTCTGGGCTGAGCCCTGTACTATTCAAATAAAGCTCTGTTTTGGGACTGGAACTCCAGACTAACTGGCCCATGTCCATGGGATGTAGATTCTCAAAGAATCTGAGATTTATCTTCGTTAATAAAATATGCATATTTCCCTTTTTTACTTCTTTTTTTCTGTCATATTGAAAAAGTGCTATGACAATATTTTGCTTGTTTTGTGAGGTAAATCCAATGCAGTCAAATCTTTACCCAGCTTTGGGTTGACTTTTGTGAAAGTTCCTACTAATTACGTTACATTATCTTTTATTTCATAACTTCACTGCAGGAGGGAACACAGATGTTAGCATTCCTGACACAGAAAATGGAGCTTTTTAAAATAATGACTCTAAAATTCTTTCCTCCTAGTGAAGTAGACGCATGATACCCTACATCGTTGCTTCTATAGCTGCACTCTAAGTCTATGAAATAACCTAGTCTACAAGAACATTTTTTAAAAAGGTAGGTACATTTGTAAAAGCATTTTTATAAATGCTTCTTTAGGTAAGATATTCTTCATTAGTACAGAAACGTGTTCCATATTTACATTTAAGCTTCCCCAGCTGTTTTGTCTTCTGACTCTTCCACTTAACATCTATATGGTGTGTGTATGTGTGATGGCTCTACATCCTTTTATTGAACTAAGGTCAGGTGTTATTCCGGTATCAGTGACTCTGCAGGACTGAATTTGGTCCTTAAGAAGAAAATCCATTAAAAATAGCTTTCTTAAATCAAATACTTGTTCTAAATGATACCACTGTGTATCTTCACAAGCATGATTTCCCCAGGTAAATTAAACCAGCTTGAGGGGCCTTTTCTCTTCCTGGAAATTACTTTTTCAAACAAGGAATTTCAAAAGTGGGAGAAGAATTGGGTAAGTAAGGGCACCACCAAGCTGTACAGTGAAGTTCACTATGAAAGGAAATACTTCTGATCATCTTTGATCTTACCAAGCAGTCTACAGTCCATAGATAACCCAAAGGGGAAGAAAAAAAAAAAAAAAAAAAAAAGAGAAGTGTTAGTAATTTATGTGCAGAAACCACCCGTTAGATATAAGTGAAGATGATAGCAAAACTCACAGACTTCAAACCTAGCAGTCTTTCTACTTTTGCTATGAAAGAGAGAAGATGTTCCTAATTTTCCACCTGTGCAGGCTTATAATGGATTTACCTACTGACTTCAAGAAGCTGTTCGAAAGGCACAGCAGAGAGAAGAGAATCATGTACCTCAGTCTGCCTTTTCATTGTATTACTCTAATGCCTGTAACATATCTTTTTAATCAGCACATTTAATCTTGAAAATAGTCTTGCAGAAGATTGCTAGAGTGACAATACAAATGGCTTTGTTTTTCTCCTATGCACTGGAGCAGGGGCACCAGTGGCGATTAGTTTTGTCACTAAGGCAACTACTGGCAGGGAGAAAGAAAGGGTTTTACAGAGCAATTCTATGGCAGCTATGCAGCAGCTTCTCTAACACACAAATCCTTCCTTTCCTTGGAGCACACGAACGCCTGGTTTACTGTGTGTAAAATTATTTACCCCTGCAATATTAAGAGAGAAGACAAGGGCTGCGGGATGTAAAAGAGGTGAAGCTGCTTGCTGCAGTATGGTCTGTGCTCTGTTTCTCACTCTAGGCATGTGTTTCATGACTAGATGAACATGAATCGGTTTAAAGCAAGGCAAGATGCCTCCCTCCTACCTCCCCCGCCCACTTCCCCAACATAACACAAACCAGAAGCTATACAATCCTGCCAGAATGAGAGAATCAATTACATCTCTGTCTCTTAGGAAGAAGCAGAGCCTATAATGCAGATGTTTTCACAGCTGTGAGTACTGCTGAAGATTTAATGGTTTAGGATAATTGATCCCTAGCATAGTTGTTTTTACAGATAAAGGGAGGGAAAGGGTTTTGGGGAGGGAAAAGGGAAGAGAGTGATAAATGTAAGCAAAAAAGGATGTGAGCTGCCATTAAATGCATTTCTATTTGACAAGACATAGCACTTAAAAATAATGTTTAGCAGAGACAGTTTGGAGAGAGACCTAGCACACAGAACAACAGTAATCCTAGCTCTTGCTGAGCCCTCACTGGCTCTGGAGCTGCTGCTGTTCCCTGTACTCACAGTGCTTCCCTTTTTGCATAAAGTCTTTGCTTTGCTCACAACAAGTGACCATAGACTGAAACACAATTCACAGCCTTGTTTCCTGCATTGGTAAATACTTCCCCCCTCTATCTGCATTATCCATGCTGTCAGAGTATCAGGTTTGCTATTGATGACTTTGTTGTAATATCAAGTCGTGACCCTTCTTGCCCCCATTATCTAATAATGAGACAGCAAAGAGCGAACCTTGGTATTTGGGAGGTCAGAGTGTATTATTTATCTAGCAAGAACATATCAGACTCCAGCTTAAATAAGAAAATCCCAGTGCCAGGACACTGACACATAATTTTCTTTCTCTCTTCTCTGCTGTATACATAATATTTAAGACTGACCTTAGTCACAGTAAAAAAAAAATAAGGTTGATCATTTATTATCACGCCTCTCAACCTTAACAGAAGAAATATTTTAAGGGCTAAATAACCAGAGGAGATTACAGTGAGATAGTGCAATTCTCCACCTCTAGGATTACTTAAAACACAAGCAGGAGTGGGAACTCCATTGTCTAAACAGAGGGGCCAGTACCATAAGCAATGCCCCAGGTCATCTCACCTGGACTTCCAGTTGCCTCATCAGCAAGGAACAGGTCTGCTGTAGGTCCTGTGTCACACCCACCAGCTCACTACAGATGTCTGGACTATGGCACTAGGTACATTATTTGGCAACTGAACCTCACTCTGGATGTCTAAAAGACGGATTCCAAATTGGTCATAAATACAAGAATCAGTATTTCTATACTGATTAGTTAGTCATAGTAGTTCTGTGTAGCCTCAAAATCCAGGTTTATAGTTTTTCCGAATGTTAAGATCAGGTAGCTGGCAGATTTAATAGATTATACATAAAAAGAGTAATTGTTACTACCATTATTGATGCATGATTAATAATAAAAATAGATTTAGTCTTTCCCTTGTCCCTGCACAGCTCTGTCTTGGAATATTTATCTGGTATAATCACTTTTTATTTTTAAATTTATCTTGACACATATACTTACTCATATCCTCAGAATTACTGGGCATGGATGTGTCTTTGCTAATAATGTCAAACCCAGAGTAACTTCTACTAAAAGATATGATCTAATTTTTGATACTGTTCAGGAAAGTAGAGGTTATTTTAAATCTAAAGAGACTAAAATTTGCTGGTAGAGTCTGTGGATGAGATTCACAGGTGGTGTAAATCGCCCCAAAGATTTCACCTGCATTCAATGGCATTTGCCCATGGTGAGGTGTGGGATCAGCAAGTCTAACATTTCTAACATTACTACTGTGGGGTTTTTTTGTTTGGTTGGTTTGATTTGTTTTTCCATTTCCGTTTATTAGGCTTTCTTATCCCTGCACTTGTAAATTCTTTAGAAAATGTCTAATTTTGAAATCTAAGATTCAGAACCAAGCACTGGGAAATGCCACCGCTTATAAAATGTCTCTGTGAGCCAGAAAACAAACAAAATGAAACAAACAAACAAAACCACAGAACAACTGCAATTATTTAGACTATTACTAAAAACATCTCCAGGGCAGAAATTCAGGTCACAGTGTTGCTGTTGTCATAGTTTTTTCAGAATGTGTGTACAGGGACATGATTCATGCAAGCACCTTCCAAGCATGTCACCTCTGTGTACAAACATGGGGGCCCAGTTGCTGTTCTCTTCTGCATCTTCTCCTCACTTGTCGGAAAGAGAAGGGAAGAAACCCAAGATGGTTCAAATTGAAGCACAGATCCTCTTTGGCAGCCCTAAGTCACGGAAAGAGAATGCGATGTGGACCAAGGTGGTCACATCCTCCGCTGGCTACTAAAACAAAGGTGGATGTTGTAACATTAAATGAGTGCTTCAAAGTGCTCCTCTCTGAGGTGTGATATACACTCCAAGGCTACATGGCTCTAAACTATAAACTCCAGCCCAGTGCTTTAACTATAAACTAGCAATTAACTACTTAATTTGGATTTATCGTCTGAAGCAGGTAAGAATAATTTTCTATGATTTATAGATAAGGAAAAACCTTCTTCTCCTAGATTCTGGATGCTCACCCCTCCAAAAGGTTTCAGGAGAAATCAAAATATACATTTAATTCCGAAAGCATATCTGTTTCTTATATCAGTTGGTATCACAAAAAACCAAGACCTTTTCCTACAGGCTTCACCAGACTTCTATAGTCATAAACAGAAAATGGACAAATAAAAGAATAAAAGTGAGAGCTCAGGGGTCAGCCTGGCTGCCAAGTCAGCTGCTGGTTTCAGGCCACTGACTTCAGCTGAAGTTTGTTACAAGAACATCGGATCTCAGTTCATTTTTAGGTCTTGGAGAAATGTACTCAGGGCTTTTTTTCATGATAAATTTAAACCAGCTGATCAACAGCACAGACTTAAATGATTTTATCGTAAATACATTCTTAGCAGAAAAGAATACTAATTCTTGCAAATGCTGTTTATTTGTGGTTAGGTTTTTTTAGACTTTTTTGAGTAAGTCAAGAACAGACTTCCACAACTCTTCTTTGTTCCCCAAGGAAGAAAAAGCAATTGGTCAATCAGATTACCTTAAGCATAGAGGGAGTCTTTGTAGGAGCCAGTGTTAGAGCCCAAAAGTTTCTCTCCTTGGGTTGTTTCCTGTGTGAAACAGGGAAATATACAGCAGTGATTAGAAAGATTGCAGCTGGAGCTGTTTGAATGATCATCCCCAGATCTAGCACATCAATATGTTGCATCTGATTTCATTCCAGCAAGCTGATGAAATAACAACAATCTACAACTGCATCTTGGCAGATATCAGCCTACCAGCAAGTTAAAATTCCCTGAAAATGTAAAGCAGCTGTTCAGTAAGGGAAATGTTTTACATCTGCCCTACCCTGCTCTCAGCCAGTGAAGGAAATACTATGACAGAGAATAATTAAGTAGAAAAAACAGGGTTCTTGGAAAGGCCTGCACTTTAAATGTTTGTCTTCCTTTTACTCACGTTAAGTCAACTGTAACGCTTGCAACTGGAGGAGTGTGCACCAACCACCCTGTTGCATTAGAGGTAAGGTCCCTTCGCAGCCACACGTCAGTGCCGTGTTTCCAAGTACCTGCTCAGCATTTCAGTTAAGCACTTTTTTTTTTTGCTATGGCACATAGCTGTTACAACAGGTTTACTTTAGAAGAAAATGAATCATGCCCTGCATATTGATTCTGTAGACTTGATGTGCATTGACTATAAGGGAGTGTAGGCTGACTGGGTAATGTAAATGTCTACATTTAGTCAATGCTGCTTTTGGAGAGCTGATATTAACTGCTTGGCTGTACCCTGAGTTGCCAAACAATGACAGCAAAATAAGACTGCAGAAGGCTGAAGAGTAGAGTGAGGACTTCGATGTCAAGGGTGGAGGCTGCTGAGAAATATTTGCTTCCAGTGTTTCTCATCGCTGTTACTTTACATGATCATCTTGAGAGAAAGGGAGAGAGCCTTACAGATGGAAAGGAGGTGGATGCTGGAGGTGGATGTGGGCAGACTTGTGGAATATTTTGAGAAGCTATAAAAATGGCCTCTGCAAAAAACCTGCAGCTACCCAGGAACGCACTATGCTCCTGTAGTGAAGTAGATACCATTTGTGAACAGGGTAACTGAACATGTGCAAAGCCAAGACTGTGATTACTGAACTTAACATAACATATATGTGATAGTGAGTCAATAATTTCCTTATGTTTCATGCAGAGATTTTAGTATTCTTTGCAAGAATTTCTGTGTGCAGTTTAAGCAAGGGTTTATAAATAATTCATGTTTAGATTTGGATTTTACAACAGGGTAGGAATACACTACAATGATTTAAGTTGGAAAACCATGAACCTAAAATCACTTCAATGAACTTAATAGCGGGTTATATTTAAAGGAATCGTGAGCATCCACAAAAGCTTCCAAAAAGCAAAGGAATGGAAAAAAATTCCATGTTTTGTTGAGAGAGGGAAATCTGCAATGGAGCTGCTGTGGTGAAGGCTGTATCCCAGGATGTCGGGCAAGCACTAATTTTAACCAAATAATCCTTTCCTCTGAATTGGCTTTATTTCCCTAAGATAGACCATGGTCCAAGAAGGAATCT
>NW_009203514.1:68392-80482 GCF_000690835.1 Fulmarus glacialis | reverse complement strand
AGGAATTCGAGTGTTTTTGAAAAGAATGTGGATATATTTACTCACAGGAACTTTTCAGCAGTGCAGCGGCCCTTTGACACTGTCTTTGCCCAGACATTTACCTCCTTCCTCCCTCTCATCCCCAGGAGCTACGTCTCCAAGGTCCCAGTCATTTTTCTCGTACTCTTCTCCTTTTTTCTCATGCTTCAAAGTCCTTGTTTCTTTTCTTAAATCATTGTTTCCTTTTTCAGGGACATGGAAGTGTTTAGCTTTGAAAGTGTGATTGTTTCATCTCTTTTCCTGTAATAAGGCTTGGCCAACTGGTCAATATAAGCACTCCACTCTGTGGTGGTTGTGATCTTTCTCAGCTGTTTTGTGCGGAAAAAAACAACAACAAAAGAATGGAAAAAACCCAGTAAACTGTCATCTCCGTGCAAATAGGGATAACATGTTACTTTTCTTTCGGTGCATGAACATAAATTGCTCCCAGATTTTGGTGAACTAGCAAACAAGCTGCCTTCTTTTTCTTTGAAGGGAAGATTTAGTACCTGTGAGCAGGACTGTGTGTGGTAGCATCAGAAACTCACTCGTGAGCATACAGTGAACACAGGTTGGTAAATGCAGCGCTACCCAGGGCATGGCTGACAAATTATCTCTTCAGAAAGGCAGTGGATGAACTGGAAAAGTATGCTGCAATTCTGCCTGCAGACAGGCGTGCCTTGAGCAGGAAGGCAAATGAACTGCAAGTTAGGACAGTCCTACTGTCAAGTTCAACACTTCATTTGGCTTAAAATGGGAGGTTTGGGGGAGCTTTAGCATTTATGAATCAACAGAAATTGATAATGCTAGTGTAGCTACTGTAGAAATGCATTTACTTGGTTGGCTTGTCAGGGATATAATTCCTAATGGTACTTTAAAATCTTTCTTTAAAAAATTACTTATCTTATGACACTTCTCCTCAGTGGTAGGAATGCCATATAAGACGCCACTGAAGCACAACATCTTACTTCTGAGTTATGACATGACAGAAACGTGACATGACCATGAACAACTTTGTGAACTAGAAGTGTAAAGAACAGCTTCTATCTGAGCGTTGGAACTAAAGTGGGCAGGAGATATTTCAGGGTATGAGGCAATGGGCACTAATTGAATTACAGAAAATTAAACTTAAGCATAAAATATCCTTCTTTGCTGTGAGGGTGATCAAATACTAGAATAGGTTGCCCAGGGAGATTGTGGAGTTCCCATCACTAGAGATATGCAAAACCATGTTAGAAACAGCCCTGGGCAACCTGTCTGAGTTGATTCTGCTTTGATTGTTGTGGTTAGATTAGAGACCTCCAGAGATCCTTTCCAACCTCAACTATCCTGTGATTCTGTTATGT
Organism: Fulmarus glacialis; assembly: GCF_000690835.1. Lineage (NCBI taxonomy): Eukaryota > Metazoa > Chordata > Aves > Procellariiformes > Procellariidae > Fulmarus > Fulmarus glacialis. The sequence continues at coordinate 79,118 of NW_009203514.1, read as the reverse complement.
TTAATAAAGATAAATCTGGAGCACAGAAGGCCAACATGTATATTCATAGAATTATAAAGGCATCAAAATTATGTGGTTTAGAAGCAAGAAGATTAGAAGGATGCACAACTCATTTTTAACTATAAGGTTGTCCTCACAGCTGTTATGTTTCATTCTGACACATTCCATGTCTTAATAAAGCTACCTGAAAATTGGTTCCAAAAATGTACAAGAAAACCTGTGATTGGTAGCAATATAGTTTATGGACAGAAGCCACTCTATTCCACAACAATGATAGTTGACTTGCAACAGAATTACAAGCATAGACAGGATTTTAGCTGTACGGTATAAGTAGTTGCTTCCAGAAATGAACTTTTAGCTTCATCTTTCTTGAGCATTACACTGTAGCCCTTCTGAACTAAAAGAGATAGTAATCCATTTCTCTCATTTGGAGTGAAAAAGATTCTCTCTATCAACCCATCACTAGCTAGTATGGAAATTTCCTGACAAATGAAAATGTATCGAAATGTCAAAAATTATATTAGTTCTACTATGACAACAAATACATTTGCTGTTGATTTCGTGAATTTGTAGCTGTCTCTTTTGTTTTCTTTAAAAGCGTATTTGCAGGAAGGAACTACATTTAAAAAAAAAAAAACAATCAAAAAACATTGAAATGCTGTTATATATAAATGATATTCCACATGCACTGCATTAAAGAAATTATTATATTGTACAGTACCAGAGTGTTTTAAGTGTCAGACATGGATGATTTGGGAAATGATGTGCTGCAAAATTACTGCAAGATTTTATAGAATTATTGTAGTGACATGTTAAATGTGCCAAGAAAAGTCTACTCACAAACACTTGAACATTGTCATATTTGAACAACGATCCATTAATAACGTTTCCATAAAATATTTTCATGTGATTAGGGTTAAACACATGAGAGAGAGAAATGAGAGATGATATGAAGCTGTACCTTGAGGAGCTTTCTTGACTCCCACCATCTTTTATTTGGACAGGGTTTTAAAAAACAGACACTGATTTTTGGAAACCCACCTTGTACTACATTTCTGGAGATGCTTTCAAGTGTTTGGAAACATTTAACCTTTTAAAATCAGGTCTTTATAAGTGGGTTCAAATTCTACAGACAAAAATTGCAATGCCTATAATGTCTTTTGGATATGTTGGTCAGGATTCTTATGCAATTGTCATGTCTTTCTGATGGAAAGGAATAAGTAGCAGGTTTGTAGTATGAATAACAAGCAATGTTCTATATATCTATACTGTAGCACCTTCTCTCTTGGTTTCATTCCCAAAGAAATTTTCAGATCCATCTATTCACCCCAAATGAAAGGTAGGTACATTTAAAGTGAATCATTGACAGATTACCAGAGCAGAGTCATCTCCAGAAGTAAGGACTTGAGTGGTTTCCATCCTTCCCAGACGTGAGCCCATTTCTCATTCTCACCCTCCATTTCTGTTGAGATGGCAGATCAAAATACCAGCCTGATGATTTGAAGTCAATATAGCTGACTGACAAGCTTTCCACTGTATTTCCAAGCATTGTGATTCCTCTTGGAGGAACGATTCTTAATTTGGAGGGCAACTAGTCTAAGAACAACATAGTTACGGTGAACTACTTATCAACTAAATAAAATGTTTATGTTTATGAATGAAAAATTACCTAGCTTGGAAATTTACAGGCAACAAATCCTATTTACAATTATTCTCATGTAAAACTGGTGCAATTGCTTCAGAATCAGTGTTGATTATCCAACTGGTCACCTTTTCTTTTATAAGTGTGTATACCATCAAGAAGCCTTGACTACAGGATGGAAAATAATAACAGTCAACATCCCAGGAAACATTTCAGGATTATGAAAAAATTTCCACTCTGCGTCTGGGTAAAACCAAGACTTTTCAAAAGTTTTTTGTTGAAGGCCAAAAGGAAAAGATCCGCCTGAGAAAAGCCAGTACTGTGTTGGTTGTGACCCCTACCCAGAAGCATCAAAGGGACTTTAGGAGCTAAGACAAGAGTCTTCCAAAAGTCAGTCATTTCTCCTACGTCAGTTGTCATTCTCAAGGTTATAGAGGAAGTTCGTGGAAGAAATTGGAACTGGTCCTCAGATCATTTCGATGTTATCAACCACCCTATCAAGGGCCATCCCTTCTGTCATGAGCTAGCCAGCATTTCACTTTAATATGCTGAAATATGTGGCTGTGTTTAAATTAAGAATTTGCTTGGACTTGACTCCTTGAGCTTTCATTTCTCTTAGTTTCCCTGCATAGACTAAGATTCAGTCTTCACTGTGTGAAGAAAATGGATGCAACGTCCTGTCCAATGGGTCAAACAACTCATCCACTGCGTTCTAACTCCCACAAGATATGCACTGACAGCTTTTTCGAGATTATGTGATTTAAAAAAAAAACAGAGGAGTTGTTACTGAACCCAGAACTTAAAGAATCATAAATCTTCATTGGCCAAAATTTGCTTTCTGACTCATGATAAGGGGGAATATGATTCACAGGAGTCTCTTCTTGTGATTTATACCTTGAGGTATGCAGTTTGTCACACAAGTATTTTCTGTAGAGAAAATGGAGATGTGAGTAAAGTTGAAATATAACATCCGGAACCAATCAAGAACATTTAGATAAATTACTTTGATTGACAGCCACTTGGTTAGTTGATAAAAAAAATCACCATTTTCCACAGAAAGCATTCCTTATCAAGAGTGGTTCCAGCTGAAAATGTCTGGCAAACCCCATTCACCACCGCACTGTTGTTAACACACGACAGAGTAATCCATCTTACAAATGAGCACCACTTCATCCTGTGATGAAATGCAGCCGCACACAGTTGAACATTACATTACATGAGTGTACCAACACACAGAAAACTGGTAATCCTCCTTTCTTTCCATGCAATGGTTCACTTGTCAAATCCACTATTTAAAAATCTGCACAAACCTCGTACATATAGTACGTATATATTTCCCTTCTGTTTTATCTACCTAACATTGATTCATCTGCTCACCTTTCTAATCTGATAATTTTATTCACACACTATTTTAGACCTTTGAATGTTAGTTACCTCATGAGACGAATGGCGAGCCCAATTAAGAGAATTCACATTCCAATCAGCTGTTTTCCGCTCTTTTTTTGGTCGCTTGTTTGTCTAGTGGTGATTAAGGTTGCAGTTCCGTTCATTAGTGAAGTATATTAAGTGGTAATATCAATAACTGACAACAGCACTGCAGTAGGACTGACTGTTCCACAAATCTATAAAAACATGCCAAACAAAGCTTTCTGAACATTGTGTCTCCAGGCATGGTGGAAATGTTTACTCCCTGCTTCCTAGCCTGGCTCCTGATCAATGTAAGGGCTATAATAAGAGTGTGGCACAGTAGCGCTATGCTCCGTGCTTTCAAGTAAAACTGCCTTACACTCAGAGGTGCCAGGATAGGTTTACTTGGCTTGGGGGGAAAAAAAAGAAAAAAAAAGAAAGAAAATTAAAAAGAAAACAACCATCACACCTTCTTTACATGAATTGCTTCATGAACCATCACTGACAAATTCTCAGAGGTCAGGGTTCTGATATATACTTAAAGAAGTCCTGTACTCTTAGAAATTATACCCAGGATCTTGTTGTAATACTGAGGTATCAGCCTGAGGCATTTTCCACTTTGGGGACCTGTCATGACAGATGCTGTGGAGAAATGTAAAGAATAACTGCCCTTACCATAAAGACCTTTTAAGACATAACAGATGGATGAAATAAAGGGAAGTTGGAGATGGCACTGGGAGAAATGAGTAGAGAGAGTAAGATTACAAAATTAATGGGATATTTTAGCTCAGAAGAGGAAGATGAACGTTTTTAAAACCAGCTTGAAAAAGTAATCACAACTTACCATTAACCTACTTATTACTAGACAGTTGTATGATGGAGAAATCTTACTGAAGAAGAAATCTGTGTGTGCTTATTTGTGTGTGGGCAGGGGATGGCTTAGTTTTATGAAGAAATATGGGATACGCAATCATGTTGTTTGTGTATATTTTAATCCGTTTTCACCTAATAATGGTCAATTTCAGACAAATTCAACAAAGTATCAGAATCTCAAAGACATTACATTTCAACATGAAAAAGATCAGCATGACATGCAGTGCAGGAATTGCAGATAACCCCAGTGTCATTTCTTTCATGTCAGTGATGAAGAGTTGAGACAATCTCTATGGGTCCCTGGCCAGCTGGCCAATCAGCACTGTCGTCTCTTGCCCTTCTGCTCAAAAAGGTCAGTAGGTGATGCTTGAGAATCAATGATGTCATGAAGAGAGTGAGGGAGCTTGGCAAGACAGAAGACGTGGAAGGGTATTGCTCTAAAGATGAGGGACATGAGAGATAGGGTACTATAATAGATGTGAAAAGGTAGAGAGGACTCTTAAGAGGAATTTAGTAATACTAAAGTGATCGATTTGGAGTGAATTTCAGGAAATCTGAGGGTGTTATGTTTCAACACTGCCATGGGAGACCAAACCTCTTGCACTGCTTCTCAGTTTCGATGATAACTTGAAATTTTCTACCTTTTTAAAAGTCCTAACAGAAAATGGATCAGTCTGTGCTTCCAGTCTGAGTTGTCTTGAAAACATCAAACACACTGTTCCTGTCCTAAATCCACTTTATTCCAAAGTCCTCTCATATCCTGGTCACAAAGGGCCACTATACATCAGTATCTCATGTTCAGAAAAAGCATTCCTATTACTCTGCGACAGCATAAAGTACATATCTTTACAGAAAATATTACCAGGCCATTGTCTCGACATTACAAGTTCTAAGAGCAATTTTCCAAGGTTAGCAGACTTCAGCTTCCCAAATCTGTGAGACTCTCAAATTTCCTGTTGAAGACTGTTCAGTAGTGTAACAGATCTTGCTTTCAGGAAGCATTTCTTGACATTGTATTGCATTTTTATATTCATTCTAACGGCTTGTCCTTTTACATGAGTGAATTGTCCTAACAGTCAGGAGAGAAAGCAGCTGTAAAACATTTGGTTGTCATTAATATGCTTAGTTCCCTTTAAGAAAATCTCTACTTAAGAGAATTAAGAAACTTAAGAGATCACCTGATCCACCACCACTCTCCCAAATCAAGACCATTAAAACAAAATCCTTTGTGAAAAGCAAAGAACAAACCTGCAGATAATTCTACAGAGGTGTGCAAGACCAGCTGTAGTGTCTCTTCAGTGAGTTGGATATCTCTGGACTGAGGATAGCAAAAACGGAGAAGATTTATCACATGATTGTTTTCAGCTAACTTGCATGTATTCAAAGACTGGTCCCTTTGAGCTATGGTTTTATTCCCCAAAGCATGCTCATATTCTTTCCCCTCCCAAAACCATTGGAGAATCCATCAGCCTTAAGCAATGCAGGACCCTACTGGATTCCATTTCAGGAGCTCCTTCCTGAAAACCTCCAAACTGTGACACAACACAGTTCCACCACAATTCACCTCTGGGCTTTGGAGAAGTAATAAATTTAGAACAAAGGTAAAGTTCATGTTGAAGGGTCCCTCTGGAGGTCACCTGGTCCAACCTCCCACTCCAAGGGGTTGAAGCTTTGAAGTGAGAGCAAAACTTAAAGCACAATGGTCTTCTCCCAGTGACCTGCTGTAGGACTGCATCTCCACTCCAAAATATACATGCTGAAGAGAGAACAATGTAGTTAATAATTAGAATGGAGAATGTTGACAGAAATCCGTGAGCTGAGATCCTATAACTGATACTTGCATGGACTATGCTTCTCTCTGTTTCCAACCCACAGGTCTTCTAGTCCTCTGTGTTTTTTGTAAAAGAGTTAAAACTTTTAATCCAATTGGTCTGATCCATACTACCTTCCACTACAAGCAACTGGACTGTTATTTGCATGCATTTCATGCCCCAGCTCTTCTTCCTACTCCATTTGGTTTTGGGAGTGGAGACCTATCACTGATTTCAATAGGAAGAGCATTCTTCTCTTAATTTAGATGAACTCATCTTTGTAATTACTTACAGGGTTTCTCATGTTACTAGAGGGGAGATATTTTACCAGAATTAAAAGATTCTTGTCACCGCTCAAGGACAGTTTTGTCGGTGAAACTATCTGGGAAGTTACTTAAATCTCTTTAAAATTGATGACAACATTTCCAAAGTTTAGCTCTTATAACAGAGGCGACTACATTGTTTGTCACAAAAGGAGAATTACATGTGTTAAGCCACTAAAAGACTTCCTTATTTTTAGAAATGAATAATATTTTTAGGTGTTGCTATGGAAGCAGCTTTGAATGTGATCAGAATGGGGTAATACAGGACTTAAAATATACTTGCAGAAAATTGCCTATTCACTCTTTGAGCACACTAAAGACCTCAGGAAATTTGTAAGATGACATAAACTATAAATGTAAGTGGTCATTACATAACTCCAATCAGTTGAAATAATTTCAGAAATGAATCCTGAGATTTGTAGTGATGAGGTACACTCTTGAAACTGTAACATGCACTGTAAGCTGCAAGACATCGTTTCTGGAGGGAACTTAATCTTATTCAGTAAAAATCCTCCTGTGGAGCAAGATATTTCCCGCAGAACAGGAGACACATGGATATTCAAATTCGTACAGTTGTGGGTCTGTTTTAATCTCCTACTCTAGAAGTAAACAGCTATGTAAGATAATCTGTCCAGTTATACTTTCAGCAAATTCCTCCTAGCTGAATGAATAAAGAGTGAGATGTCTGTCAAAATCTTAAGACCTTCAGGCAATACATATTAGGTCAAAAAGTCCCCCACATTCTGCCAGCTTGGTGTATCTCACAACATTGGGCACTTTATCTTTCTACTAAATGACAAATCATTTCTAGGTAATTCACTAGAAGTACCAATCTGAATCTATTTCACCAGTAAATATATAAGTATCAACAGCATATATGAAGAAATATTGTGAGGAACTGAATGCTTGCAGCTTCCGCTGAAAACAAGGTGAGGTCCATAGAAAACAAACTGGTCCATCTTTTGCCTGGCTAAAACCTACTACAAGGCCAGCTATCCGATGAAACATTATGAAGCACTAGTTGTGTTGTTTCTCCTTTTCCCACTAACCTGAGGATGGAAGTCCACAAGCAGAAAGGTGGAAGTGGAGAAGTCAGTGTATTGTTTCTTCCTGCCACCCTCCGAAATTTCCTCTTGAGAAAAGGTGCAAAAGTTGCTGAGACCTTTATATGTTTGCAAATCCTTTTACCCTTGCTCCTGTAAGGAAATTTGGAAGGCTGAATATGGAGAAAAGTTTTAACCTCTTATGTAGACGTTTTCAAAATTTATTTCACAGGGGCATAATTTGGCCCACAATTGAAGAGGGGAAAAAAAAAAAAAAGGAGCTAATTCTCCCGTGAATTTAACCTTTTGGGCTTATGAAAAAGCTGTGATAGTTGAATGAAAAGTTGGAGCAAAATACCCCCGTACTGATTGGCATAGGTATAAATGATTCCCGAAGGTAGAAAGTAGTGCTGAACCAAGGGATTGCAGTTCCACTAAAACCACACATTAACGTGGGTTTCTACTTTTTGATTGCACTTGATGCACTGCAATAACCTTTACGGTTGACAACACCAACACTTGAGAGTTATCAGTCAGCCCAGGATCCCATCTAGAAAAGAGAAGGGCAAGGGAATTTGCCAGTGTATTCAGGCACAGATGAACTTCCAGTAAGCAGCTGCAGTCTTTAACTTCCAAGAAACTTTTATAATTGGAGTATTTCTAGTAAGTATACCTAATTCCTCAAGGTTGGCTGCAAATTTTGAATATTTTCTTAGAACAGTGCACCTCTTCTGTTCATGGCTGGGAACTTAATAACAATGTGTAAAAAAAACGCAGGAAGAGACTGCCTCTGTAACTTAGCTTAAAGTGTTAAAATACTTTTTTAAGCAGAGAAGCAACTGGTAATTCAGGGTAGGATTCCCTTTGATGGTCAAGATACCTAAATTTAAGACTGCAGATTAACGAACCTGAATATAGGTGCCTCTCTGTGCATTAGGTGCTTATTCAAAGGAGATTCAATCAACTTAACTAAGCGGAGCCTAAAAACTATAAACTTTCCAGGGCCCAAAACTGTAAATTCAGAACCTTTCTTGAGGTCCTGGAAAAGACATGTAAACAGCATCACTCCAGAAGATTGGATCTAACAGGCAATACAGTAATCCATTAACAATACCACAGAAGCCCTTCAGGACATGAACTGATTCCTATTTTGTGTATGTGTGGGATCTAGTGTTTTGAGATCTTCTTGTTAGCAGGTTTTTAGATCTGATTATAAAGTACCCAAAGATAATGATAGCACTAATTCATCTATGTCCTTGTCACCAACATCCTTAAAACACTCCTGGATTATTACTGTGTCTACACCTCTATCTAAATGTTCTCCAAGTCTGACAGCATGAGTGAACCTTCCAAGTATAAAAATGGAAATGATGAAACAATTTTCTCTGGAACAGGCAATATGAATTATATATATTTTTGGTCCTACTAAGTTGCCAAGATTAAAAGATATAACTATATTTATCATTATCCATGAAGCATCTGAAGTGTTTCACTGAATGATATTGACAAAATGTAGAAAATATAAGAAGGAATAGAGAAAAGGAAAAAACAAGTGATGTATAGAAAGGAATGACTGACAAGTCACATCCTGCTTATCTAAACAACAGATGCAAGAAATGTGAGGAAACAGTCTAATATTTGAATATTTTGGAATTATACAACAAATTGTAGCTAAGTAAGGAAAAAATACTGTTGTCAGGGATGTGAATACATATATCCGAATAGACCATTCTGCCACTGAATGCTGTGTTTAGCTGTTAGACTTCTGTGAATTCTCTCCAGCTTGTCAGCATTTAATGCCTTTCATTCGACAAGCTTTTAGAAGCAGGATCATGCAGACATTCATTTAAGCTTTTGTCAATAGTGCTGCAGTAGTTTATTGACAAAGCATGATTTGGGATTCAGAGCCTGGGTCATCCAACAGTTTGCAACACTGCAACGAGTTAATCCAGCTGGTGATTTCAGGATTTTAAGAGCAGGTTATGCAAATCTGCCGGGAATGGCCACTTCCTCACCTCCCCTTTACTAGCACTTGTGTTTCTGCAGCCAGATAGAGGAATTGGTTCAGCTGAAAGAAACACACAAAGTGAATCACTTAATATGTGTGGAGATGGAAGACAGAGGAAGGTCTGGGAGTCAGTTTTCTCTTGAATACTACAAGAGCCCTTAAGTGCTCACCTGCTTTTTCCTTGGCTGGTGAGAAAAACTTCACTTTATTCTGATTTTGCATCAGGTCCTTATTGAAGTGTTTTTGGTTTGGTTTTGTTTTACTACCTTTATTAATGTTTGGGTTTTCTCTTCAGATTTTTGCTCCCCCTTTCTGTTTTAAACTGCAAATGCAATTGAAAAAGACCAAATTAACAAAAAGGTATAAAGTGAGAACAGATAGGACTTTTTCTTTTCCCATCCTCCTCTAATTTCTCTACGCACTTCTCGTTATCTTTCAGAGAATCTTTATTCACTCTTTCTATACCCTTTTATGATGGTTATACTCTCATTTTACCAGGTCACCCAGGGTGATCAGGTAGGTTCCCGAACTCTACAGTCTGGATACCTCTACCCTAGATGCAATGCAGTAAGATTAATCAAATCCTTTCTATATTCTCTGTTTTCCAAGGAAATCTTGCCTAATGCTTCAAACCCAAAAGGGCTGTAGCAGAGTTCTTAGTCTTTTCACTAATTTATCACACTATTTTCTTTGTCAACCATTAAATAAATATAACTATCACACTGATCCACCAATCCATTGAACTAGGAGTCTCCATCAATATAGGGATACTTCATATCTAAATCTTTCTGATCATCGTTGAAGGTGTTATCTTCTAGGTGTACAAGAAATTCTTACTCAGGTTCTCAACCTCTTACAGCCTGATTTCCACTGTATCTTTTTCTTTGTGGTTGATATTCCTTTAAAACTTAGTAGAGGTTGCCTTCTCACTCTGCCACATCATCCCACTGCCTCCCATTTCTTCTCACTTGAGGTTTGCTTCTAATGCTTTTTATCAAGCTCATCCATCCTCTTCCATTTATTAATAAGTTGTTAACTCTAAATTAGCTAGGTCACTCTCACCCTTCTATTTAATTGCTAAAGGCTTATTTACTTTGCCTGTTCTGCTTGTCTCAGCTGAGATGGGCTTCCCATTAATAATACCAAAGCTATCTTCTTGGTCACCTTTACGTTTCTCTTTACATCTTTTCTTTACCACACACCTCAACCAGTCCATGGGTTCTGTGCTCATAACACTGCCCGTTGTGGTGACCAATGTTACATCATCAATTCCTTCTACTCTGTGTTTATCCATCTACATCCAGGTTTATTTTCATGTCTTACACTTTGTTGAAGGTTCCTTTAGTAAGAGATATTTTCTCTTATACTTTCCACTTCAGAGTTCCCTGTATTTCTCAATATCACACAGGATTCAGCAAAATCACAAAAATGAACTTTTGCTTCTTGTGCAGGAACACAGAATCAAACACAAGTGAGTAAAAACTTTGCCTTTCTTTTTCCACTAATAAAAAACAGAAAAAAAGAGTAATGAATTTTGTGCAGATTTTAGAAAATAACGGTGCTTCATCCATACTTGCAGAGTAAGATCAGATTGCACTTGGACTTTAGTTTAGAAATGA
>NW_009203514.1:58631-68381 GCF_000690835.1 Fulmarus glacialis | reverse complement strand
CTTTCCCTTCATTTCATTTCACTTCTCAGTCTTACTCTCAGTAATTTATACATAAATGCTTGCCACACTACTGTGGAGGGAGGGTACGCCTAGGGACATGAATAGGGAAAATGTCAACCCATTTATCATTTCACCATCGAGATCTATCTTTCAGAGAAAAATCTGTTACTTAATTTTTCACGGGTTGACTGAGTTGCCAAAGAAGAAGTAAGAACTAACTTTACCCTTGGAGCTGCTCAGTGATTCTGGAGCTTCCAGAACAGAATTAGAAGGTGTCAGATCCATCATTTTCTTCTAAAATTACAATGCAATTTTTAACTTTTTCTTTCTAGTTTGGCCCGCTAGAAATGCCATGGCTTCTTTGTAGCTACAACATTGTTAATGAGGCTGTTCAGCTACTAAATGGCTGTTCAACCTATATTGATGTATCAATAATGCTTCCTAGATACCTCCCAATTGCTCAAGTGTTCACAGTTACTTACTGAATAGCTAAAAATAGCTTAGATGCCCACTGAAACCTCCTTTTATGTGCACACTTGTTTTCTTGCCTCTCTGGCTAAGAACTGATACTATAGTACAGATATTTCTTTTTCCTTCCCCTATCTGCTCCCAAGAGGCATGTTTGCTAAATTATAGCTATCGAAGATGTTATAGTCTGGATCCTTTTTTGGGTTAGAAAATCCTAGATCGCAGAGCCCCTAGATCGCAGGGGCTTATCAAAAGCACTAACATTTGTGAAACTTCATTGCAATAACATAAAGTTTTCATATCATCAGACATTTTGAAGCCATTGCTTTCAACTGCAATTTTGTGACATCTGTACACTAGTGGGACAGAATTTTACGTATCATCACTGACTTTAGCCATCATTTGTTGAAGGTTCCTTTAGTAAGAGATATTTTCTCTTATACTTTCCACTTCAGAGTTCCCTGTATTTCTCAATATCACACAGGATTCAGCAAAATCACAAAAATGAACTTTTGCTTCTTGTGCAGGAACACAGAATCAAACACAAGGGAGTAAAAACTTGGATCGGTTTGCAAATCTAAAAGACCACTTGTGACTCTATGACAAAGATAATGTGAATACTGTGCTTGAAAACATGTCCTGTTTTTTCCTTTTATTATTATTTTTAAGAATCCTTTAATAAAAAAGGTGTTTGCTACTCCCCACAAACACTTCCTCCCTCAATACTACTGAAGTAATTTAATGCACTTGTGAAAATATTGACCCAAAGCTGACAGAAATCAGCGTAAACACTACAGTGGGTTTTGGATCAAGCCCTTTTTTCAGTATTGGCTAAACTTATTCTGTAATCAATGTGCTGAAAACACAAAGGCAAACATGTATAGATGCTGAATAAAACTGGATCTGGTACTGTGAGTTAGATGATGCAAGAATAGAAGCTAATTTTCTTTACTTAGTTACTTCCAAGTAGCAATAATTATTAGGAATCTACCCAGTTACAGAATATCAGTGCTGCATGAAAAAAACCTTCAGGTCATCATGTCTAATGCGCCGTTGGTGGGAAGTCGTGCTGCATTGCTACTACCTATTTCTCCCTGGTGGCACAAAATGTGTTTTGACATGAGCCTCTTGCCTGTGCAAAGCTGGCTGGTTTATTATTCAATGCAAGTCTGTGCTACAAGAATAATGCACACCCTGCTAGCAGCAGCAAGGGGCCAGAGGAAGCTCTGTGTCAGTGTATAGCAAATATTAGCTCTGGAACACACAAGTTTCATTTCCCATTAATTTGTGGTCACCAGATGGTGAACCATCACTTTTGTCAATCTGCACAATGACAGTGGCATTGCTGTTGACTGCCTATCCTTCAGATATTTCACAGAGACAGTCCTTTAAATGCTTTATCTTTTGTCGTATTGAAGTTTTCAGCAGTATGGTTTTAATCTCTAAATTCCATTTTTTTTCCTTGAAATTCCTCTTTGCTGCTGTTTATTTTAATCTTAGCTTTTACGAGCTGTTCATCCTGAATATCATTGCTATGCATGAATTTAAAGCCAAACAAAAAAAACCAGGTTTATTTATTGAAACTATTCACATCTGTAAAACAGGAAAACTTTTTGCTTTGTTCCCAGGGGCAATATAAGCTTTCAGAGAAGGTAACAATAACAGGCGAAAAGATACGAACTAGTTATGCTTCTAAACATACTTGGACAAATAACAAATGTAAAATATTTGACTATAACAAAAACCAGTTTTAATTCCATTCTATAAAAATGTACTTCTTTTTGCAAAATACTGTCAAAGAGTCTTTTTGTGAAATGTAGTGAGTTCTGAGTTACTCCCTACTTCCCACCCAGTAGTAATACTGACCTGAAATCCCTCTTTTATTTTTGGCTGTCTACCAGATCTGGTTAGGAAATCGAGGGCATTTTACTGTTGAACATGTAGATCTTTTAGTGAAAAGGGGGCAAAAATCTTTAAATAGGCCCAGTATCAAAATCTTTCTTTTAGAGGATTCCCCTGTGAGTACTCTCGAGCTGTTGATTCATGTCCCAATAAAAAGGGCAGGAATGGCAGCCTCTGAGAAACTCCTAAGAAATCCTTAATCTCAAAACAGGTATTTCTGATCCTAAAAATCTATCTTCCTCAAACAATATGAAAATTTGGAAGAGGAAAGTGAGAGCTTGCACTCTCCTCCCAAATAGCATAGTCAGTGCTGGTATTCCCACAAGATGATTTCATTCAGCCAATCTAGGTTTCATGACCTAGAAGCCTGTAAGACACAACACACCCTGATCATGTCTTCTGAGAGTGTCATTGCTCATGGGTGGCTGAGTGGAGAGGTAATACTGGAGTGCCGGCCTAACTCTTTCTTATCACCACTTATAGGGGCAGATGGGAAGGATGTGTTAGCATCTAGGAGAAAAGAAGCAAATTGGTTTTCGTGCATCACAAACAGCATGAAAAAAGACAAGGAGATCTTAAAAATAAATATATGCACTTACTGGAGTAATGGATATAAGCTTGGGAGTATAAGTGCCCTTAGAGGAAAGAGAGAATTAGGCACACAAAGTTGAAAGTAATATGAAAAATTTTTTATTTTTTTAAATATAAGAGGCACTAAGCTATTAAAACTTGGATTCATAACCAAAAAAGCACTGCCCCTTCTCCTGCTTCTTATTCTTCCGTGAGACAAATTATCTGGAGGAAAAGCAAACCCAAAATCTCACTGTCTTAAATATGTAGAAACAGTAAGTTGCATTTTTTTTACCTGGAACAGTGGCAGTAATAATAATAGGATGGTTCAAACTGAAGAATACAAAGGCTCAAACTCAGGTAGTTCCATACTACATTCAAGTAGGGTTTGTTTTATTTTGGGGTGGTGAGGTGGTGGTGTCAGTTTATTCCTCAGAATCTCTGATTTAATCAAAACACTCAGAAAGAGAATAATTCATTATGAACAGCTTTCAACTGGAAAAATCAAGAGATGGAGGTGGGGTATAGCTTGGTCAGAGTTAGCGTTAGGACAAAATTACTACCTCTTAATGAAGCCCTGCATATTTATACCACCTTCTAAATGAATTAAGCCTTCTCTGTATATGGTAGAACTCAATTCCCCTAACTTTAGGGACCTGCAACAGAGTCTAGACTGTCGTACATAGAAATATGTACCCTAACTTATGATTCATCCAGCATATTTAAATATCTACCTTCGCATGAGATGAATCAGGCCATAAGTTTCAGTGACTCTGTTGATGAGGTCTGCAAAGGGAGCCGGTGTTGAATAACTCAGATGCTGACATGTATAGTTAAATCAACTATCCATCCTAAGGGTTTAGAATGTGATTGTCAGCTAAGGATTGTTTGCTGAATATTCATTCGTCCTTGTGCGTTGGAATTCTCTCCATAAAGAACTCCATAAAGAACCTCTTTCCAGTTACTTATGAGGAGTCGACATTGAAAGAACCAGTTGCTGTAATGTCTTGTTCCTTCAGTATGTGAGCAACAAGTTGAACATGAGCCAGCAACGTGCCCTTGCCGTAAAGAAGGTAAATGTTATCCTAGGCTGCATTAGGTAAAGCATTGCCAGGAGGTCAAGGGACATGATCCTTCCCCTCTACTCAGCACTGGTGAAGCCACCTCTGGAGTCTTATGTTCAGTTCTGGGCTCCTCAGAACAAGAGACATATGGACATACTGGAGAGAGTCCAGTGAAGGGTCACGAAGGTGATGAAGGGACTGGAGTATCTCTCCTATGAGGAAAGAATGAGAGCTGGGACTGTTTAGCCAAAAGAAGAGAAGGCTCAGGGGGGGATTTATTAATGTATACAAATACCTAAAGAGAGGGTACAAAGAGGATGGAGCCAGGCTCTTTTCAGTGGTGCCCAGTGACAGGACCAGTGGCAATCGGCACAAACTGAGACACAGGAGGTTCCATCTGAACATCAGGAAACACTTTTTCACTGTGAGGGTGACTGAGCACTGGAACAGGTTGCCCAGGCAGGTTGTGAAGTCTCACTCTTTGAGGTAGTCAAAAGCCGTCTGGACATGGTCCTGCGCAACTGGCTTTAGGTGGCCCTGCTTGAGCAGGGGGGTTGGAACAGATGATATCCAGAGGTCCCTTCCAACTTCAACCGTTCTGTGATTCTGTGATAGAGAAATAACGTGAAATGAGCTAAATCCTACCCTTAATGATCAGATACAAATTTAAAACTAAATGTGTCAAGGAGATGAACAAACTGACCTCACTCAAGAACTGGAGGCAGCAGAACTGTACCAAGGTAGCCTGACTTCTGAGCTCCTCCAAAATTTGTAATCAAGGCATAATGGCAAGCAAGGGCTGAAAAAGAAGCTTGTCAGTCCATCTAAGCAGATCACTCTAAGCTTCTACACCAACCACGAGACATAACATGGAGGGTGTTGCAAAATACCCATGGATGATGGTGGGAATTGCTTAAACCTATGAGAAGTCACTAGTCATAGAAAAGGCAGTGAGGAACTTTCAGCCCAAAGAGAAGATAAACATTCCTCAGTTCACAGCCTCAGCTTCAGCACTTTTCTTCTTAAACTTTTCTCATTACTCTGGAGTTCTCTTTCCATGGGAAAAGAAAATGAAGGAATCTCAAGGCTGTACTAAGACGGCTGTTGAAAGCACAGCCACTCTTTGGTCAAGGTCCCCAGCACTGCCCCTTTTCCAGGAGCCGCACAGCCTGGGCAACGTATTCCGACCATTTCTTCATTATCTGGGACCAACACACTCATGCTTAACTTCGCAGGCAAATGTCACTACTGACAAAGTCACTACTGATTAAGAATTAAGAATTACGAATTTTTTTTTTTTTTTTTGCCAGGGAACAATTCTCCCAAGCCAGAAAGATTTAATCAGAAAAAACTTTTGTTTGTTTGTTTGTTTAGTTTTGCTCCAAAACTGCGTGTATCTTCTTACTGTAAACAGATGTCTTCTACTATTTCTCACTACTTCTTTTTCTCCAAAGTCAAAAAGAAAAAAAAAAAGTCATCGTAGGTAATTTTGTATTTTTAAAGGTAACCTATATTACCAGCTCTTGTTCATAAACTGTACACCACTAGATTTTTAAATATGTACTTCCCCAGACAAAGGCTACATCCTGAGCTGGTAATGCGCTGTTTGCAAGACTTATTCATATAGGTCTCAGCTAGGCAAGGCTTGATTTACCTTTTGTTTGTTGGTGTGTAGATTTAAATACATGGCAAATGAGTTACCGGAAGTACACAATGTCATAGTCTGTTAAATGGAAATATGTCCTTTGTTTTGAGGATTTTTATGTTGGTCTGAAGCCTACTGAAATAAATCAAAGGGTTTCAAGCCATATATTAGTTTTGCTTCAGGAAAAAAATATAAAAATCTTTATAAATAGGCTATTGGTTTTTCCTTCACAAGCTAGCTAACACATATAAAAGGCTGCATTTGTTGTCATCTAATTTCAGCACATCAGGGATAATGTAGCATTTTTGAGAACTGTTCCATAATTCTGGTCATGCCTCATAAAACTGTCTCATAAAAGCCAGAAATAATCCTTTTAAATAAATAAAAGAGAAATGACAATGTCTGAGGGCCATTAAATGGAAAAAAGAAAAAAAAGGGTAATAGCGATGGATAATTGATGACATTTGGAGGAATGATGGACAATATTTGTAATGCACAAAAACAGTTTTATTAGACATAAAGGTTGTTTCAGCCTCTATTAAAATGTCAGAAGGCTTTTTTTTCTTCATCTTTACAGGACAGCTGTATATCTGAGGACTTATGTCAGTAGTTCATTTCAGCCTTGCAGCTCCTGATGGTGAAGATTTCACCTGCTCCTGGCTTCTCAGCAGGGAATAGACTTGGAGAGACTTCCATGTTGTGCTGGAGCATGAATCAAAGTACGGACATAGGATGGGACATGGGATTGCTCAGGGCACTGGTGTATTGCCACAAACGCTGGCTTTGTACACGCTACCCAGGAGGGAGCTGTGTGGAGGGGAAGCAGAATGTGACACGAACAGACCTGCACCCGCTGTAGAGGACACATTTAAAGTGAAGGAGTCCTTCCCCACTTAATTAATCTTTGGATCTAGCCTTACACACTCCTGCAATAAAATCAACATAGTCTCAGTATCTCTAGAAAGGAAAATGGAAAAGAAAACAAACTGGAGGGGTTGTGTGTGTTTAACTAGATGCCTTGCCTCTCAGTGAGATGGGTGAGCTTGTCTGAAATCTGATTTAATTTCAAGTTTGCTCATATTAAATCACTAAGGCGGCTCAGTCAGATTTTCGCAGTCATGCCAGTGCTTAAGTGAAAAGTGAAAACTGCCAGAATGCTCCTGTGTTGCTGTTTTTTTCTAATGGAGAGTGAGGAAGTACCATCTGCTTTTTACTATTTTCAGGCATTGCTCAATAGTGAAAAAGCTTTGTCAGCACACAGATCTTGAAGGATAAGGGATGAGATTGCTGGAGCCATGCCGAGGTAGTCTGCTTTCTGAAAAAACAGGGTCTTTTGCATCAACAAGTAGAGCACATGGAGACATAAAATCGTCTGTCACAGTATTGGACCTCCTTCAAAACACACTCATCTTGGCCACTAAGTGTTGTCTGTGACAAGCCGGGAAAAAGCACATCGTTTGTAGGGTGGGGGGGTTGTCATCAAATTATTATATGGTGTATATTTACTGGAAGGACCTTTTTTGTATATTCTGTGTTCATATTAACTTAGCCAGTAGTTATCAGCTATGTCTGTACTACATTAAACAGTGCCATGAATCATTGCCTGACCTCAGGGTAAATGACATGCTCTCACCGTGACTATGTTATCACATTCTCTAGGCCTTTAGGTGGAGTGATTGTACACAAACTGTATGTTGGGTAGGGTCCCTGGTCTAGCCTAGTGACTGAACTGTGCCAGGGAGTCCCAAATGACCCTGACCAAAGGGTACCAAAGACTTATATAACAATTTACCAGTGTCCATCCTGGATTGCAGTGCTCAGACCCTTGCCCCGGCATCTTTAATTTGCTGACATAGGTGTTGTTTGTTCTCTGTAATTGCCCTTTGTAGTTTTTCATATGACAAATTTCCACTTAAAGGAAAATTTTTTGTGCTAGTCCCCAAGTCCATGATCTTCGTCTCTGGTAACATTCATTGTTGTTCCACTATTTATTAACCCTTCTTCAGGGTATTCAAGCCATCTAGGGTGACTCTCCAGTTCTATAGCATATTGAGCACGCCTCTGAAAAATGCATCTTCAGTAACTGTCCTTAGTGCACATCTACTTTGTGTGGCAAAACATTTAGTGAAAATGTTAATGACTGATTGCTCCAAGGCTGATCCGTTACTAACATGACTCCTTTTGCTAATTCTCCTTTCAGAATAACTGATTTCAATCATCCCTTTACTTTACTCATCGACTGCCTGTAATTCACCCAAGCAACAGCTGTTCCCGAGCTGTCTCGCTGAGAATCTGCCCCTGTCATTTTTCCCAGTATGAAAGATCACCCATGAGTTTTTCTTCACTCCGATCAGGATGCTTTTGAGCCACATGCTGTGCCTTTGCCTTTGGCAGTTTTCTGCTATAAGAACCTGTTCTGATGGTGGAGTTAATGATTATTTTTCACAGTAATCCCTCTCCAAACAACATGAATGCACATGCTGTGCCCCACAGACACATTTTGCCCTGGCGAATCCCGTTTTCTGTTCACTTTCAATGCCTCTAGTCTATGATCCTCATTCCTCTGTGGGCTCCAGATCATTGCCTGCTCCATGATATTATATGTTGTCTCCTCTGTTCACATGTATTTTTGTAGAATACGTTATGGCAGAAAGGGAGTCAACAAAATTAGAAAGAAGACGTGGAAAATACAGGTAGAGTTAATGGCAATTCCATGATTTAGGAGTATAGTTCAGGTTTTCAAAAAAGTTTCAGAAATACAGTTAGAAATCAATATGGAAACAGATGCCTTTCTTGGACTTTCAAAACCACTTAAATGTCAGTTAAATACTTAAGCTCTTTTTCTGAAGCACATGTTAGTTTTATTTGAGAAGTGGAGCTTGGGGTGGGTAGAGTGGACGCTTTGTGAACTTTTCTGTTAGCAGGTCAGAATTTATCTAACTTCAATCATCTAAAAGTTAGTCATTTAGTCTAACCTAGTCATCAAGCTCCTTCATAATTAGTGGAAAGACACAGGCATCTTTACAAGATGACTCATTGCCCTTTAGGCAGTTATTTTGTTACGGACTGACTCCGAAGAAATCTCTCTCTCCTTTCGACTTCAAAGGGAATTTACATGACTGGCTTAATTTTCAATGGCTAAAATCAGGTGGAATGAATCCTATTTTCCATACCAGTTCCATGGTTGCTTTCAGCCGTGGGAATCTGATCTTAGAGTTCAGCTTCTTTCTTCCGGCCCTTATTATCTAACTTGGCTAAGTATTTCAGCAAACCCTACAAGTTTGCCATCAGGCGTGTATATGCCTAAGTTATGTTTAAAATTTTTGACTCAACACAATGCTGAAGCTAATGCAGGCCATGTTTAAAATAGGAAATATTAGGAGTTTATATTCCTTAATGTACACATCTTAAAATTTTCTGCAAAAAGATGTGACTGATGCTATTGTCCATATAGTGATGTTAGCTGATACGATGTGTTACAACTAATGTACAAAGACGATAGCTTTGTTACTAAGTGAAAATGTGTTTTTAATGTGAAACCACATTATTACCTAAGACCTAGTTATGTTCAATTACTGACATAATGGAAGAAGTTCAGTGACACACTCACTGATTTCACACAGTCCTCATATAACAACCCATCACAGGATTAGGAGTTTGGCCATTGACTTTACAGTCCAGTCCAGCAGCTACTGGATAATTTTTCTGTTCTTCTGGTGAGGCTGTGCTTTGACTGACACTTTTACATTAGTCATCCTTTTAGCATAAAGATGCCTTGACAGGCAGTCAGACTGACAGAATATGTAAAGGAGTAGAGAGGGTAAGGAAAAGAATTTTTTGCCAAAGTATGTCATTAGCAAAGCTCAGAAATTTCTTCAGGCTAACAAGAAAGAAAACTTATAAAATGCTGACAACAGATACTCTCCCTCCAAACACTGGAAAATAAAAAATAAGGATAACCAAGGCAATACTTTTATGGAAAACAAAAAAAAAAACTCCATGCACCTGAAATAGAAAAGATATCTCTCTAAGTAATTGATCTGGAGAAATTTACTTCAATTTCTGAACCCCCTATAACTGCTAATCTATTTAACCACCACT
>NW_009203514.1:54438-58600 GCF_000690835.1 Fulmarus glacialis | reverse complement strand
TCCCTACTGTAAAGATGGGCAACTAGAAGGCAAAAAAGAGTTATGCCATGGCCAAGGTTATACAAGAAGTCTGTGGCAGATTAGAGAATTAATCAAGGTCCCTTGACTTCTAGGTTAACATCATTTTTCAAAATACCAACCAACTCCCACCAGAGAAATGAAAAAAAAAAAAAAACCAAAAAGCAAAAACCCAAGGATTTTTTTTTAATAACACAGGGCCTGAGTTGTGAGGAACACTTTTCACCACTAGCTAAAGAAAAAAACACCAAGGTCCCATTTTACACAAGTTCAGGGCTGAGTATCTCGATGTGAACAGTCATTTCGGAGAGCCGGCACAACCGATGTAATCACTCACAAGTTGTGTGCCATGTTTTCACTAGCTTCGAACACATGCAGGCGCATTTTTTTGCCGACAGCTTTATGTAACTGACAGCTTCTCTGTCAGCAATATGCTGCTTCGTGCCTGCAACTTGGCAAACAGATAGCCCCTTTTACCAGAAACAGGGTGTGAGATGATATAATTTCTGTATAAAGAGATCTTCTTCTAAAGGGGGCTCTGGTGAGTGCAAATACCTTCCCCAACAAATATTTTAGGGCGTATTTTGTACTGCAGAGTCTGTTCAAATCCTGCATTCTCTTATCCATACTCACCATAGATAAAGTATTGTAGAACAGCCTTTTGTGCCTTTGCTGCAGAAGAAAGACAACATTATGAATCTCCTCCTTGCTTTGACACTCAGTTTTTGATTTAAAGATAAGATTTCTGCCAGGGGAGATATATCGTTCAAAGGGATACTACCCAGCTGGAGAGAGTGTGAAAGAGTGCTGGAGGGGTGACTCCACAGATGCTCCTCAAACCTTCGAATAAGAACAGGTGGAGGTGTAACAGGCATGACGTTGGCATGGATGGGGAATTTGTTGTAACATATGTACCGGTCTGAGTTAAACCATGGGTCTCTTCAGCTTTGTGGAACAAACCTAGGAAAAGAGCATTGCAAAAGTCATTTAAGCAAATCGAAATTTTTGTTCTGTGATCTGCATTGGCTCTGCTGTGGAAGCCAGAACTGTGCTCTTGCTCTAAAACATGGGAAGGGGATCAGAGAGGGAATCATGGACAGTTGGTTAGTGTGGGTGGATTCTCACATTAATGGTTTTAATGTACTGGTCAGGTCATTCTCTGCACAGTAAAACAAAAGTAAATGCAGAAACAAACATCTACTTTTCACAAGTGTGATGAATGAATAATGTATAAGACAAGCACGGTATCCTTTGCTTCAGGATACCGAAATGATATTTGCTTGATGTCTTTCGCCTGTGGTTAATGCCTCTGCCACCATATACATCTCAAACAAGGACTTTTACCAGTGTTTTATAATCAGATACGTGGAGGTGGAAGGATCATCTAGACCATCTCCAAATGCCAAATGGGATCAAACACCCTGATGTTATTCTTGACAGATGCATATCTGACACGTTCTTAGAAGTCTCCGTTAATAAGCATTCCTCCATCGTTCTAGGTAGCTGTCCCAAGTTTAATGAGTCCCAAGACTCATTTCAGGTAACTTTATACATGTATAGCATAGGGATTGACAGCTCAGCCAGTCCTTCTGGGTTCTTTTTATAGTCAATGAGAGGAACAGAGATGCGGAGGGCATGATTCGTCTGACTTGCTTCTGACGTCTGCTCTGTCGTGAGAGTGATCATATTCTTTCTGCATCTCTCTATTGAATAGAAGATGTTTCCAGATGACCAGCTAAAATGGAGACAAATTTATCTCTTAGTTGACTGCCACCTTCATCATCCATATAGCTAAACATCTTTTCTCAGTACCTATTCTACATTTCTCAAAACCAGACACTCTAACCGAAAGGGGTTCATGGTACTGGTGGGCTAATAGTTACATAAATATATCCCAAAATGAGATTTTTTTTTTCTTTTTTAAACAATAAAAACATCATGTTTTGAATTCATATGCAGGCTGGAATTCACTGTCACCTCCAGGTCCTCTTGTGTTTTACTTGCAATTAATCAGTTACTTGTCATTCAAATTGTGTATTAAATTTTATTTTAAAATGATCTTTATTTATATCATGTTTAAATAAAGATTGTTGTATTATGTTTTAATTCTATTTGACACGGTAATAATTTTTAATTTTAATTAGATCCAGACTAATTTATTCTTATAATCTAACTGCTATATATGTGTACACGCCTATCTAAATACACACACCCCCATGCATGAAGATTCAGAAGCACAGATCTATTTTATGTATAAATATACATATCATCTATTTGTTTATATGTAAAGAAATGTAGATTAACAGCTAAACTGTAAATTCATATTTTTTTATGAATTTATTCAATTCAAAGCTTGAAAATTAAGCTGGTATAGAAGACATCAAATAGAATGAGTTACGCCTAGCAACATGTCAATGTAAATTGTACTGTAAGCCCTGTCTCCTTGCTTACACCACCAACTTGGAATATACTCTTAGCTTTGACCCAAATGTCTGTTCACTTTGAAAATGACAAATGAGTAGGAAAACATTTGCACTGACATAGGGACATTCATTTCTTAGAACCCACAGCTACAAAAGCACTGAGTAGTCAAAATTATGAAAAATTGTATTCCATTTTCCCTGGGAGAGATGTATCTTAGACTGCCCAATTTCTTTTTTATGCACTGCAACATTTATTACTATAGTAACAACATACGGCTCTCTAATTTGCTTGATTGCAGTCTGAGAATCAGAGGAAAAAGCAGATCGGTGAAATTTTCAGTAAGATATGAATCCTTCTACTTAAAAAATTGTCCAGGAAGGAACATTCAGTTCTCTGTTGTTGCTATACAAAAATGAAGCCATTTTATTTTTCATCCTCAGCAAGACCTGATGGAAGAACAACCAAACTCTTTCTGCTTTCTTTTGGCTTTTATTCATTCTAGTTTTGCCACTCTGAGTATCGAACTTTCCAAAAAACTCAGTACTTCAGTATTTCCTGATATATCAGGTTTTCAGAGGAGTCACTCCTTTCCCGATATCAATGCCTTCAATCCACTCTTCTATATTTTATTTTGTTTTATTTTGTCTTGTATTTGTTGAAACGCCAATAGCTCTAAAATTCAAGGTTCCATTTAAATTTGTTTTCTCTTCAAATCCCACATATAAGGATCCAGACATTTTCTCATTGCTATTACTGTGCAATGACTTGGGGTTAATAGAGGTGGATTTACCAAGTTTTTGCCATATCCTTTGCTCTATTTTTAACCTATATAGAACAAATTCCGTTTGAATATTTACCCTCCTGTGCTCTCAAAAGGGTTAAGAGATCAGGCTTGTGCTGGCTAATTTGAACACCCTGAATGCCTGGTACCTAATCTATATTTACCAAGGAGGGCAGCAATGGCAAATCTTGTTTCAGTCCAAATTTCCATTGCTGCCGGACTTGACACTGATTTCTGTAGGTCAACACCCGTGGTTCAAATGCCTCCTGTAGTTACAGACACCCAGAGGAATGCCAAGAGACTATTCCTCCCTCTTTTTCTTTACATATATATTTCTTTTGAGAGCCCGTAGCAGAACTGAGGAAGCAGCATAGACAGGTTCTTGACTTAGCTGCTCAAAGGGACTGGCATGGTGGCACAAAGGGTTTTGGCAATCTGTGGACCCAGTTTAACTCTGCGAGGGAAATTCTAACCATGCACGAACTGGTTCTCATTAAAGCTAGTGGAAATTGCAGAGAAAATAATCAAAATAAAGAAAGGCAGGTTTTTCTGCTAGTTGCTTTGTGTGCCAGGCTGCAGATGCTACACATCTTCAAACTGTCAAGTGAATGCATCTTTTATTATTTCTTGCTTACACCCATTTTTAGGCAAAATTCACTTTTCACATCTACAAAGATCGTGGTCGAAATACAGCTACTTCCAGACTCATTTTAAAGCACAGAGACCATTTTTTTCTCCACTAAAGCTCAAATCTCTTTTGGTGAATCTGTACTATTCAGACTTCTTGAATCAGAAAGCCATTTTATATGTTATTTTTCACTTGAATATAGTGTGAGATACTGTTATTCTGGGAATGTAAAGCAGGAAATGAGTTATATTTTACTTGAGAAGAAAGTATTTTTGATAGAAAAAAGAACTCACTTGCCTAGAGGTGTTATT
>NW_009203514.1:32765-54407 GCF_000690835.1 Fulmarus glacialis | reverse complement strand
GTCTGCGCAACCGAAGTGCTATTCAGTTACCCTTAAAGCAGCATAATATGCACACAGCAAAAATTATAAAGTAGAAACTCTGTCACTTACTCTCTGGTGTAATTCATTCGCAGTATCCACCTCCTCAAAACTCATTATACACTTGATAATAGAATGCTCAAAACCAAGCACATGATATTTTTTTTCTACAGCCTATAACGGCTGACATCAAAAGAGTTAAGAAAGCAGAAATCACATACAATTTGAGTAAACTAATTTGAATGCACTACATCTGTTCAATGATCAAAACAACGTGTGGGATTGATGTGGCTTTTTTCTTTTATTTCCATTTTTAGTTTTCCTTTTCACACTTTCAAGGGTGATTTATGTTATGATTTCCATACTAATGGCCACAGTTTGTACTTCTTGAATGAACTCATAAGAGATCAAGTGAAAAACAAGGAGAGAAGTAACAGCATCTACATGAAAGTGCAGAGGCATATAACTTCGTGCTGAGCAATATATAAACTGATACTCCACCAGACAAAATGGCAACACCCTCTCGGAAACTCCTATAGAGGTAAAGGCGTTATGTCATGGAGAAGAAGATCAGAGCTGCTAACACGTTGGATCCAGAAAATAGACCTCCTGGCTATTTTCTCCAGTTTTCAGATTGCCCAGTGCCAATGGATTAAAGAGGTTACTCAAAAACTGAGTTTTGATGACCTCTAGCTGTATAATCTAGATGCTCGTGTTGTGGTTATAGCAAACAGAATAAGGTACATGCCTATAGACGTCACTTTAGCCCACTCTGAAGCTGATATACAAGACAGTTATGATGAACCAGTATCTGTTGCCACCCTGTGCTGTACTGTAAGATTACAATGTACTATATGCTATACTATAGGACTATAGGATTCTACCATTGATATGGATAAGGCCCAAATACTTAAGGAGATAAGGAGATGAGGTAAAATCAAGCCTTTGTTTAGCAAGTGGGGAAAATAAGATCTCTATATTTAATCAAGTTTTTGTTTTGGTTTTTTTGGGGGGGTATTTGGGTTTTTTTTAACACCAAGCATACCATTAAAAAAAGGTAAAAGAGCATTGGTTTGCATGTGCAAAGGCACAATGAAAGTGTGCAGCTTAATGGATGTGCTGGGAAGGTATATGCTCCCTTTAACTTGTAACACAAGAGAGAAGAATAGTTCAAGATATGATGCATATGTTCTAATTTAATCCTTTAAAAGGTAGATGTCTAATTTTAAGACAATTGCTGCCTTTGACATCCATGGAAGGGAAATAAACACTTCCAGGGAACCATACAAAAATTCATCATATGAGCAAGCTCTGGAGGAAGCTGCTTCCAGTGACAGAGGAGAGCAGAGCGTGCCCAGCTGTCTCAGAGGCAGACATCTAGTCCTTTGGACTCCACATCTTTGACAGAGAAAACACAGAGGAAGGAGTTTAATGTCTGTTCCATACCTCTTCCAAAAGAAAGAGTTACATTCACCCGGATTTCATATGCTGTCTTAAATGAACAGCAAAATGTCAGATAGTTTTGTACATGAAGGCACAATCCAAAGCTAAGAAAAGCTGATGAAAAATGTTCCTTTAGATGAATTTTGGAAGATGTTCTTTCAAAAGCATGGACATACATTTTTCGATATAATTACATTAAATGTGAACTGATTAGGTGCAGAAACAAATTCCTAAGTGTGAACCACTCAGAAGAGCTGTTCCTTTAATTTTCATTAGTTTTACATGGGTAACTGTAAATTCCTTAATAAACTGAATAATTCTGTTGGAGAAACAAAAAAAAGAGAGGGAGAGAGAGAGTAAACATCCATACTATATCCTTCAGCTGAGAGGAAAGGAAAAGGACTTTTAGTGTATGCAGTACAGTGAGTTAAAAATAAGCTGTATGCTAGCTATTACCCCTTGATAGTTGCTTTGGATACTGAGGATCATTACTCTGTCTGTTTGTGTAATGTGAGAAATGGAATTAAGATTTCATGAACATAGTTTAATACTCAAGGGAGGCTAATAAATATGCATAATTTAGGAGCAGTAGTTTTAATAAGGAAATTAATTAGATCACCTAGAAGCATTTTATCGTGTCTTTTAAAATCCAAGTGGTATTCAGTTACCCATAAAGTAGTGTTGGCTGATAAAAACAAAATTATTTAACTATATACTACTTTGTTGTTTAATGAAATGAGAATATAGTGCTTCTTCAGTGTTTTACTGAAATGATGACTATTAATAAGTCTGACTTTTTGCTTGGCTTTTTTTTCAAGGAGATCTTTAAAATACTTATATATTTATATTGAATTAATTTTATGGGAGGGACAGATCCTTAGCTGGACATCACTACCTTTTTTCTACTGAGGACATAGAGCTAGCTATGTTAATTTACTTTAGGTGAAAATTCAGAATGTTTTAAAATAATTCGGTCTCTGAAGACAAAACTGTTTCCTAAAAAGGGGCAGTGTTGCAGGCTTCCTCTGCAGTCTCTAAAACTCCATGTTCAAGGAATTATTTATAGATACAGTCTCTTTCATAGTTTCCCACATGAATTTAATTTGTCTTAAGAAATTTAATCTGAAAATTAGAAGATTTCTAAAGAACAGAGCAGAGTTTCTGCAATGCTCAATATTGTGAGAAATTGAAAATAGGATCTTAGAAAATGTTAATGAATCTCCAGTATAGAAACTCTTCTTGATCTCAAAAAAATCTAGGTACCCAAATTCTCTATACATAAATTTTTCAACTTTGCTTCTTTGCACAGTAGATGTAAACCATCTGAGATATGGGATTATGGAAATTTATTGTGAGATTCATGTTGTCTACTCATAGCATGTATCCAGTCTAAGCTGTCTCAGTGACAGTAAATGCAAAGGGAAGGGGATGTCCAGACGATGGCTCATCCCACACACTTTAGGGGTTTTGGGGGGTTCATAGAATCATAGAATTGTTTAGGTTCAAAAAGACCTTTAAGATCATCGAGTCCAACTGTAAACCTAACACTGCCAAGTCCACCACTAAAACATGTCCCTAAACACCACATCTACAAGTCTTTGAAATACCTCCAGGGATGGTGACTCAACCACTTCCCTGGGCAGCCTGTTCCAAGGCTTGACAACCCTTTCCGTGAAGAAATTTTTCCTAATATCCAATCTAATCTAAACCTCCCCTGGTGCAACTTGAGGCCATTTCCTCTTACTTCTATCACTTCTTACCTGGTAGAAGAGACCAACACCTGCCTCACCTCAACCTCCTTTCAGGGAGTTGTAGAGCGCGATGAGGTCTCCCCTCAGCCTCCTCTTCTCCAGACTAAACAACCCCAGTTCCCTCAGCCGCTCCTCATCAGACTTGTTCTCCAGACCCTTCACCAGCTTCATTGCCCTTCTCTGGACATGCTCCAGCACCTCAATGTCCTTCTTGGAGTGAGGGGCCCAAAACTGAACACAGGATTCAAGGTGCGGCCTCACCAGGGCCGAGTTCGGGGGGATGATCTCTTCCTTAAATATCTCAGTTGCTCACACAGAACTGTCTAGTGCCACCTGAGATACCCTTAAGGCTCTTGCCTGGCATTCCAGAAGACAACAGGTTGCATGCAGGTTCTCTGTTATATCTGCCAACTCCATACAGATGTTTTGGATACCCTGTGAAAACTTATATTGCAATAGGTGTCTATAGGTACCTGGAGAGGAGCTTAGGCACCTAACTCATGTATGGAGGTCTAGACTGCAACACCTAAATTTAGGTGTCTGGGTCTGGAGCTTTAAGTTAAAGAACAGGAATTGCATACCTAAAAATAGACACCATAGCTCCTGCAATTAGTGATCTGTCCCTCTTCTTCCAGAAAGACATTTCCTTTCAGTCTCGGTTAAAGGTCTTAAAATTTTAGAGTCTGGACAATTCAATCATAGCTTTTAAAGGCTAAAGGAAGAAAGATAAAATTATCGATTGGGGTTTTCCTTCAAAACTTTACTACATTCAATAACATCTGAAGGATAATAATTTAAATGAACAGTTGCTGCAAACAAATGGTCAAACCTACACTGCAAACTGTGTCCATTTAATAAAATGCTGTGGCTTTTTTAGCCACACAACGTCTTCCACTACAGTTTTTGTCTGTGAAGATTACTTGAAACCAGACAGCAGAACATTTTAATATTCACTCAGAATCAGAAAGATAAGGTATCTCTTTTTTAAAAATTAGGCAAATGGATGTGGAGGAACATGCTGGTGACAGACTGTGTGAAAAGGAGCCGGAATATATCAAGATCTTTAATTGAGCTCCATCACTCTTAAAATGAATAACATGTAATAGCTCTTTGGCAGTAGTAGCTGGGCTATTTTAAAGAGCTGTCTGACAGTAACCACAAGGCCATATTAATTTTCCTGACACCTGAAAGCATTGGACCATCACATGATGACTTAATACTCATTAGACTCTCTTCTAAACCACCTTTGATATGCTACAGGACTGTATAACAAAGAAGAAATAGACAGCTAAATTAATGTTCCTAATTTCTAGGATGGAAGTCTAAATTCCGTTCCCCTCAGCCTTTTTGAAGCTTTTTTTTCCTGACTGCAACATGAAGACGAGTAAGCATACAGTATTGACCTTTAGCCAAGAAGTGGTGGTTGACCATGCATGAGCTGCTTATCAGTTGTGGTGAGAAGTGAAACAGATGAGTTAAAGTTTCAGAGTCCCTTGCAGTTTTCCCCTGAGAAGCAGCAGCTCCGTGCCAGTTGGTGGTAATTCTTCATAATATCCAAACTTGTTAGTGGTAACCACCTGCTGATTCTATAATATACTGACAAATTCGAAACACAATGTTATGCAACTTCTGTGCTCAGATGTGAATGACAGCACCGCATGCCAAAATATGGAGCAGGACTTGCTGGGAACTGGTGGCCAGAACCCATGTGAAAATTATGTTTTCTTTTTTAAAAAATCTATTTGGCTTCTTTAATAGTTAATGGAGAGAGACAGCTATTTTAGGACATGTTTTATTTAATCTATTTTAGATGTTTATTTAGCAAGGAGTGAGTTGGTCATATAATCCACTGACTATATTGACTAAATCTCCAATGTCTACAGACGGAGTCAAAGATACTGGGTCATATATAGATATCTATGCTATAAACATCTACACTTTGTCATATAAAACCCACAATTCACATTCAAAATCAGCCAGTCATCTGGTTCTCAAAGAGCCAGGCTTTACAGCAGGAAGAAAGCAGCAGGCAGCGATCAACGGCAGCCTTCACATTAACACAAACGGTTCCTTAAGTGATTGCACTTCCACCAGTCAGCTTCCATGAGCAGATAAATGTTTCCTTTGGGGCATGCCCAGAACCATGTACATTTTAATGGCACTGAGCAGCTAAGTGTGTAATTCATATTTATGCGCTATCAGGATTTAAAAACCAATCATTTCTCCGAATCCAGTTAAGAGACATACAGAAAGCTTTTGCACCAATTGCAGGCTCAGCAAATTGAAGCATTTTGGTTTTTTTCTTTTTATCTAGTAACTCATGGTCAGAGATTTTAAGTCTGTCTCTCAGCCAAGGAAAGCTAAACCCGTCCTAACCATTAGGCTGCAGTCTGGTGGGGTTCTATAATCCTCCTGCCATTTTTTTTTCTGTTATGCATGCTAATTATCAGTTACCTGAGCTCGAGAAAGCAGTAGGATTTGTGGTTAGCTGATGCACCCAGGAGACAGGGAGCTGCATTTACAGCATGCTCTGATGAATGCATACATTACTTATATTAATTGGAAGTGGGACTGAAGTCTAGCTCCCTTCCCTCCAGTAAGTGACTGCTAGCCTCTGGGGTTCAAAATTACATTTACTAATCTCTCTCTCAGTGGTCCAATTCATACTGAATTATTTCATGCAAAGTGGAGTAGCTTAAGGAGAGAGTGAAAACATCTGCTTCCCCTAGACTAGACAAGTCCACAGCAGCTGATAGCCTTTTGGCTGGGGTACCCTGTGCACACAGGTAGGTTTAATCTCTGGAAGCACACCAAGGTTTCTCACCGTCGAGGGGGAGGTTCTGCTCAGCATCCTCCCAGGTAAAGGGTGGCAGCACTTCCTCCATGGAAGAAAAGATTCCTGTGCATTTTGGTTTTTGTTTGTTCGTTTGTTTGCTTGTTTTTAATATAAACAAGAGGCTAACTTATTTAATTCCAGGAGTGTGCATACACCTGTGAATTCCCTATGAAGAAAAGGCAGCTCCCCGCAGTTCCAAATAAAATACTGAAATCTTTCACAGTTGCAGAATTTGAGGCAAAACCCCCTCTTTTGCATTACTTATGGCCCAGCCTGCAGAGTTTCCCATGGACAGAACTGGCTGTTTCAGCTCTCCTCCTTCTGCAGCTCCAGCTTGGATGCCTGTGAATTCTGCTCAGCAGCTTGGCACCTGAAGGCACTGTGACAAGTAGCACTGTGACACATTATCCACCTTCACAGATCTGACCCAAAGTGATTTATTAAGTCTCACACAAGAGGTGTGCAGCGGGCAGCAGGGTTGAACTTGTCTCCTGAATCTTAATGTAATACCTTATCTACTTGATTGTCCTTTCTCTGAAGGTTTAACTCCTGAAAATCTTGACAACCAGATGCTCTTCAGTTACATTTTAATGTCTCAGGATTCAGTCATGCACATATTGCCCAGGGCAAATTCTGATTTGTGGGATCAAAGACAATTATTTTTCATTTTATGCTTCATGGGTAGGCATTCTGTAATGTGAAATGTAACTTAACTGTCCTGTTTGATGTATTGATGGTTTCTTTCCTATTTTGACTTGAAAGGATTATAATTTTCCTAAAACATTTTTTGTATGCAATAAAATGGAATTATTTTTTTCCTTTTTCCCCCCTTCTTTTTCTTGTTTTTTTAAACATAACATGCAAGGGAAGTGTCATTCTGGTTACTGAGGCTTGAAAGAGAAGAGCAATACCTCCCACAAGCTCGAGAGAAAGTAAGTTTGAATAGCAGTAGTGCTTACTGGCCCTCAACGGAAATAAAGGTAGCTGAGCAGGACTATTTGGAATGACTAAAAAAATAGTTCATTTGTATTTTATATAGAGTCATAGAATCATTAAGGTTGGAAAAGACCTCTAAGATCATCGAGTCCAACCGTCAACCCAACACCACCATGCCCACTAAACCATGTCCCTAAGCGCCTCATCTACACGTCTTTTAAATACTTCCAGGAATGGTGATCCCCCCACTTCCCTGGGCAGCCTGTTCCAAGGCCTGACCCCTCTTTCAGTAAAGAAATTTTTCTTAATGTCCAATCTAAACCTCCCTTGGTGCAACTTGAGGCCATATTTTATTATATATGGGAGAGATTAGTCCTCAAAAGTCAGGGACACTCTACACTTAACAAAATAGTATGATTATTACTATAAGTCTGAACAAACCAACTAGCTCTGCATGGATCTAGTCAAACTAACTGAATTACGTAGCTTGTAACCTTAAGGTACCAAACCCCTAAATCAGAGGCAGGGGAAAGGGAGATACTGTTCTAAGGTACATAGTCTGTTGTATTTCTGCTAAACATCGAAGATGATAGAGAGGCAGATGATGGCAATCAGTAGCTACTGACAAAGCTTACAAAGAGGAACAGCTAGCTGCGGTGGGTTAGCAGGCAGCCCTACCTACAGAGTCAGATGCAGCTCAATAAGGTCCTGCTCATCTGCAGACCAGTGAGAGACCTCCAGAATTTGGCACAACAACCTATAAAAGGTGTTACGAAGGAGGTACAGGTTAGTCAGTTCCTCTTCTAGTCACCTCATCAGAAAATTAAAGAAAGTTTTAAGTTACTGCTGCTGTATTCTTGGAAAGGGGTAATTCCTTCCTGTATGCTCTTTTTTCTCCCTTCTCCTTCTTTTGTCCCATCTCCCTCAAAGAACTGTTGTTTTGTCAAGACAGTTGATTCATAATTTGGGAGTGGAGCTCTTTAAGTACTCAGGGAGTTGGACTTAGCTTCCAGATTTCTGGGCAGGGGCTCACGCTGGTATTTACAGAAAGCCCCTGGAAAATGAACTCTGTCATGCTGCTGCCAATAAAAAATTAAGGACTTGCAGAAGGAGAGTCTGTTTATACCTAAATCCAAAAACATGTTTTACAAAGGCTTAAGGATAGGAAAGATCGTAAGTTGGTCTTATTTGTCCACTTCCACTTAGCCCCATAATTTCATTCAATGACTTTTCCAAGGGGCCAAAGAGGTCTTTGTGTCTTGGAATGGGCTCTGCTTTGAAGAGTCTCTTTTCAAAACCTGGAGAAACCACTGCCGTGTTCAGAGGAAGCTGGAGTGAGGGAAGAGAATAGTTAACTCTCAGATTATTTGCCCTCATTATTAAAACTTAACTTCATTTGAATTTATCTTTGTCTTCCTACTGTTGGCCAATGCTAGGCTTTCCTGCACTAATACCTCTTTAGGACCACATAAACCCTAATAGGTGCGATTTCCACCTCAACAAATCTAAACACCAATGCAAACCTTACTCAACAGAAATATCTGCAAGAAACTATAAACATTTATTTTAGAATAAAAAACCAGCCTTGGGATAAATTTGAAGGAGTTGTTTAATTAAACAACTCTCTTCCTTACTCAATATGCAAAAAGCAGCAGCTGAATTCCTAATGTGCCCTAATTCTTCAGAAAATGAAATCAGTCTTTGCCGTTCTTAGAGCAAGCTAAATCCTTCCTTTGTCTCCATTATTCCCCCTACATCTATCAGATCATCAGCAGATGTTTATGCCATTTTCTGTGTAAGCTGGGATCTTGCTCTCTTATGTACTGCTGCAAACATGAAGAGAATATTACAGTCTTGTAGCTGCTGCGCAAACAAAAGGGATGCCAATGACAGTGATTCGGTATCTATTTTAAGAAGAACAGCAGGCAGGCTCTCAGTTTCCTTTATGCAGTCCCCACACTAATAACAATTATAGTCTGTAGGTCTTTACCTGTAGAAAGGCAGAAAGAAATTTGCGAATGTGAATATGGAAAAAAAAGAAAAAAAAGAAAAAAAAAGAAGAGTCAACTCTTTTAGGGTCTGATAAGGCAGAAATACATGTTGCAGTGATGCCATTGGGTACAATGATCCGTCCCAATGAGCCATCCCACATATGAGAGTTCCTTGTTCCCCTCACTCCTCCAGGACTGTGGTATGGTCATGAGAGTCACAAATCTGAAACTCTTGCTGAGGTTCTAGTTTTATGCATATGGACACCATTCATCAACTTGTATATTAAATGATAAAATGAGTGATATCATCAGTGAATCATCTTAAGTAACTTCCTGATCATATTTCCCTGAATTTGGTGTGTATGCGGAAGTTCAAAAATGAAATTAGAGTGAGCCTTAACTAATTTAAAGTAAAAGCTGCCTGTGATGGAAGTCTAAGTTACTTACAGTTACGTATATTTATCTTAAGAACTCCAACTCTCAAAGAATCACTAACTAGCGGGAGGAAACTTGCCAGAATTCTCTCTATCCACAGGATTAAATCCCCAAAGAATTTCAAGAAATACCCCTGTTCTTTTACAAATTAAAATATTAGATCCTGGCATGCTCACTTAGACAAAAAACAAATGGTTCCATTGCCAGAAGGAACAGTAAAGAAATTTTAAGAGTAAAATTTATGTGTGCCTTTCCTTATATCCCTTTTTCTACTGAAGTGAGGAACTGTTGGTGGAAAATCAGTGTGGATTATCTCAGCAACCTCTTAGATATTTGATAAACTGCTTCACAGGGGAATGATCTGAGTCTGGGTGGCAGTTAAATAATCTGGTCAGTGATTGACTGTAATCCAGCTGCCAAGAGATTATGTGGATGCCATTCAAAGTGAGTCTTGTTTTAAAAAACTTTTCTTGGTCAATTAGAGATCTGTCTCTTTCTTTCAAGCAATGGGGAATGTTCTTGTTACAAACATATATGCTCATTCATCCTCTGTGTGCTGGGCATCCTGGGCACTTTCTGTGTACTTATGAGTTGAGTTATTCCTCCTTAGAGATGGACCTCATTTTGTAGATTAAAACACACCAATTTCATTGTTTAAATATAGATATCTACATGTGTGCAAAGTATCTGAGTATTCATTATGGACAATGAAGATCTGATCAATACTGTGGAGCCTAAAGAGCTGTTCCACTCACCAGATGGTACATTAAGATGTACCTTCTACGACCTACCACAGCAGGTTGGTTTTAGTTTTCTGTTGGTCCCTGGGGCTACCAGTGAGTCACAGCATGGATCACTTAGACATCCTAGCACACCTCCAGTATCACTTGACACCTGTGTTATCACAACTGAAAAAAGCTCTCTACTGACAGTAATGGGGGCCTGGACACAGCGTACACATGTAGACAAAATGCTTATATAGAGAGAGTCGAGAAATACAGCCTGTCTGCTTTCAGCTGGGAAAATATTTGCAGACCATTAGCCTCTTTGGAGTTGAAACGAACAATTTCCTTCTTCAACAAAACACAAAGAAAAGGTCACGCTGATTTTGAGATAATGGCTGCTGTTATCTACCAGAGGGATAGGATGTGAGCATTGAAGGTCTTGCTTTGTGTATTCCAGACCATAACTTTCAGAGGGTACATTATTCTGAGAATCTACCACAGTGAGGGCTACAGGATTTCTCTTCTCTAATGAATAGTGAAGGAAGGAAGGCAACATAACAGATGAAAAAATATTTGAGACAAATATGATGCTACTGTCCCAGTCACTTTCTGTTTTTCACTTTCTGGTTTTGATGGTTTTCTTTTTGGCAACTGCTCCTGAAATCTTATACTTAGCACTAGCATCTAATTCTCAACTCATTTCATCCTGCCTCACTTTTTTATTCTGGAGAAACAACTAATCATACTGCCAGGAATTTACAATTTGTTATGTCTCTGTATTACAACAGGGTGACTCTCTGGAGAACTGGGTTTGATTCTCTCCTCTGACAGTAAAATATGGTGTATTTTTGAGTAAATCCCCTTATGATTCCATCTTGGTTAGTTGAAAAGTCTCATTAAATTTAATTTACTTTGTGTCCATATTTCTCTTTCTACTGTTAGGTGAGATTTATTTATGCAAGGTAGGCAGGTTATCTGTCAAAGCCTGAACTAGTCATCTTTATATTCTTTGGAGAGAAATAAAAACTGCAATAGGACAATTTGTCTAATTCTAAGGTAAGTATTACCTCCATAGGTACCTATTTCTCTCCAGCGACTAGAAAAGATGGGAGACTAGCATAAACTGAGAGATGTAACTTTTAAATATTTATAATTCGGTGAGGTGAATTGCATGTTTTATAAATAGGACTTCAGGCAAAAATACTTTAAGTACGTTGTTTATTTAAGTGGCCTGAATGGAGAGCTCTCATGATAAAATTAATTGTGATCAGTTAACATATCAACCTAAATCATTCTGTAAAGCTTGAGGAAGCATAATAAACTGTCGTTTGTATTTAGCAGCAAAACTGAGAAGAATCAGAAAAAACCTACAAATGTGAAACTCTTGGTTTTTGTCAACTTAATTTTCCATCATTTATGCAGTCAATTCAAAAAGAACAGCATAACACAGACGTATTTTTATTTGGCTTTTTGTGTGTGTCTGTGTGTGTCTGTGTGTGTCTGTGTGTGTGTCTCAGCTGTGTTTCTCTGGCGTTTGATATCTTAACCTGTTACATTCTGAGTATGAAACCTGTATAAAACGAAAGAAAGAATACTTACTTCCTTGCAATTACAGTCCCCACATAGCAGTCTTTTACAGATACAAAATGTGTCTGTCAAAAGGAAAGTTGTACATCCGTGTTTGCGTCCGCGGTGGCTAAAACAACAACAAAAAAAGACCTAAACCTCAGCAATGGCTGTTTCAGGTGGTTATAAAGGCATTAGTTATAAACCATTCTAGCAAGAAGTATCTCCAGACAGATTGCGATATTCTCACTTCTGGACTTCATTAGGAGTAGACTCTATAAATATGTAAAAAAATTCTTTAGGTAAGCAGGGCCTCCCTTGGAGAAAGAATGTAGGCTAGGCAACCTCTTGAGGCCTTTCCAGCTGTATTTTCAATGATCTTTTGGTTTTGTGCTTAGCTGCAATGAAAAACTAGAGAGCATGTCTATCAGGACATGGATTTCATTGAGAGAAAATTGAAGAAAATCAGGACACAGGCTGCACAGAGAGCTTCAAAACAGAGTCAGCTGAATTACTTGTTATTGATACATGACTCAAAATGCACAATAATAATTTTGGAGGATCATTACAGCTTGAAATTTCATGTTTATATGAGCTACCAAACTCATGTTATTATTCCTCCGTTAGTCTCTTCAATTACTTAACAGTACAGAACAAATAAATTGCCTCTTTTTAGACTACTTGGAAGGTGCTTGATGGAGAAATGCTTGATTTACAGGAGCAATACATGTTACAGATAAACATGCATGTAAATGGCTCCTTTCTCTCAGGAATTAATAGCACAGGGAAAAGCTTTGCTGCCATTCCAGAATGTGAACAAAAATTTGAGTTTTTCTCTCTTCCCTTTGGCCATCCTTACACCGAGGACTGTCTTATTCCACAGAAGGCATTCTTGAAGACAATAGGTCTAACAGGAGTGGCAGAAGAAAGGTGGTAGAAAGGTTCCCTTCTGAGCAGAACTCCATCCACTTGATTAATGGGTAGAGAGGTGATTTATGCAATATATTAACAGAAACATCTGTTGGCAATGATATTTATTAGTGACTGCATCTGTAATTAAGCCCTGATCACAATGAAAAATAAAGTGCTTATCTTTAATATGTAAAATCTTCTGGAGATGGAAAGAGAGGGAGCACCTCTCCTATGCTGGGTTTCTCTTGTGCTTCTTTGATTCAACTGTCCCTGATTCAGCTCATCTGAATGCTAATTGCTTTCATTTTCATCCAGCTTTCACTCTACAGCGAGGAAATAATACTGGGCTGACCCATCAGGGACAGGAAACTGCTGATGGTCAACTGGTTTGAACAGTTCTACATTGCTACCATCTGAGAATATGTCTTACAAAGTAGTGACTATTAGATGATAGATAGATATTGCTCTATAGAAGATATGAATAGGTAGAAAAATAGACAGACAGGCAGCAGATGAATAGATCTGCTGCTCCTTGATTGTTTCAGATGCCAAGATTGCAAGTTTAACAGACTGACTGATTGATTATGTTCCTCCTAGATATTTAATGGTTATAATAATAGCTGGGGTCAATCTGCCAGCAGTTGCTCATGAAAAGTAATTAATCTGATTCATACCCTTACCCAGGGGAAAATAAATTATGTATATATCATCCTTTGGTTGTCCTTTGCAGGCAGAATTTCCTGGCTTCTAAAGCACTCTCAATCTAGATACAGAGTAAGGGTTTCTTTATTAAGAGAAATAGAAATTTAAGGTCTGTGAAAGCTCAGAAGCAAAATGTCAATCAACTGAAGGTGAAAGAAATTCATAAACTTGAAGTCATCTGTTCATCTCTGCATTCATACTCTTTGGTACTTAGAAGGAATCAGATTCTCTGTGTGTGCCACTCTCGCACTACAAACTGCACATGTGGCTGAAAAATAATTTCTGGAAAAAACACCTTCTTGTTTTGGGCAGACAGATGAAGCTGGATTCTTCTTATCTAAAAGCAAAGTGTCTTTTGCCCTGAAATGGTCAGGCAGTTGGACTACATGATTGTTGTAGGTCCCTTCCAATGGAAAATATTCTATTCTATTCTATTTTTCAAGCTAAATTTGTAGGTGGTCAGTGGAGACACACAGGCACTTCCAAATGTGAATTCAATCTCCCTTAAGATGTGACTAACAGAGGTTAGATGAATTAGAGGTAGGAAATTCTGGATTTCATTTAATTGGATTTCATTTTATTGCCTATAGAGACGGTCTACACAACCAGCTTATATTTGATTTCTAACTTCTGAATAGCTAATAAAAGGTAAAAGAACTTCACCTGCTTACTTATTTTGTTTAGACTAATTTATTTTCATCACTCACTAAGCCTTCTTTCATCTTTATGAAGGCTTCCTGCACATACTCCTCCTGCCCCCATTTCCCACAGCCCCCTCCGAGGCAACGTCTAGAAGTTACAATGCAATCTAAACTGAGGATTTTACGCTTGCCCACAGCAATTAGCCATGTAGGTTTAATTGCCCTATAGTCAGATTTATGCATCAAAATCTGTTACACACCTTTGAAAAATCTCTCTCTCCACCTATGCAGTAGTATACACAAAGACTATCTTCTGCTTTCAGGTTTTCTATCATCTAAGAGGACTAAACACTACAGTGATGCTCTATGGGGCCATGAATTTTGATTAATTCTTCTGCAATTTGCATACCTAATTAAACAACCTGCCTTCATTGTCTGAGCACCACAGTGTTTGGGATTATGTACAGTTCCCTTTACAAAGCTGCATTTTCTTTGCATAAATTTTAAAAGAAATATTTCATAAAAGAAGATGCTGCTTCTTCAACTTCTGCTGTTCTCATTCTTTCAGTCTTTGTTTTTCCTGAGACTCTGAAATGCTTGAAGTCTTCACGCTTTCATTTCCATTCTCTTGGGAAGACACTACAGTGAGAGACTAGAATGAAGTCTTGCCTGTGGCTTCTAACCTCCAGTCAGGCATTAAAAATAAAATAATTTTTTTCTCAACTGCAACACCAAAAACATGTTGCTATGGTAGCAACAATGTCACTGGATAAATGCTATGATCAGCTTTCACAGATCCCATTCAACTTGGTTGGGAGAGCCTTGCCTTATATAGCATGGTTGGAGGTTAAAAATGTCTACTTTGTCATACAGCAAGGGTCAGTAGTCCCAATCAGTAATCTCAGTCTTTCTTACATTACTGTTTTCAAAAATAACCAGGACACCAAGTAACACCTAAATTAGTAAACAATAATGATAATTATACCTGAGCTGCAAGCTGAAGTCAGTATGATCTACAGAATAAGTTACCACACAACCCGGCAGCTCAAGAAACTTGTGCTTTAGTCCTTCATCTTCCATCAAATTCTTACCCTACTAGGCCTCCAGCAGATGGTTCAGAAGGACACAGGTCTCCTGTAGGACCTCAGTCATACCCGCCACCTTGAGTAATCCAAGGCATCTCAAACAACACAAAAGTCCTGTGAATGGACAACTGCATCAAGTCCTTGATATTAATATTCCCACTTTTAGTGGTGGGATTTAGCTTTAAATACATGCACTTAAATAGAAGTGTCTATGGTATATGTTAGGTGTAATGCTTGAGTCAGCTGCCTGTACAAGTGAAGAATTTTTTAGATCTGTTTTAAGATGTCAGTTGTCTGACTTGGATCCCATTTGTCAGTCCCATGCAACTGTCCTGGAAACCCCAAAAGTAACGCATATAGTAACCCTAAAGCATCTCATATAATGTTCATCATAATAGATGGGCAACTGAATAACATTTTAAGACACTACCTAATTAGCTTCCCCTATGAGATATACCTTCACTTACCCTTCTTGTCAGAAGGCTATAGGTTTCATGCATTCCTACATTATATTTGTCATCATGTAGGTGTATAAGATATTTCAGGACATCTCAAACAGCAGTAAGCATTTGTGAACAATTGAATCTCTAGCTGTTTTTTACAAGGTTAGATTTAGCTGATACCAGTCCCGTCTCTCGATAATATTTAACACCTACACTTTTTTGTGAAGCTAGATATAAGTGCTAATAATAACGTATTATTATTAGTCAATCAGTAAGAAGAAAATTCTCTGCAGCTCTAGAATGCAGGACAGAATTTGTCTGCTTTAACATAACATTGAAAGGCTGCTGTCTCAGTCTGACATAGGTGTCCTCTTGGCTGCCTTCATGGATTTAGAGAGAGAGAGGCATCAGCAGAGGACAATTTATTTCATTTCAGGATACTGTGCCTAAGGTCATGAGTACTGCTCTCTGAAAGACACCTACTTCTCTCCATCACATATCCAGGGAACCTTGTTTGACTAGTGGAGATTTAGAACTCTGGTGTTAAGCTAAGTCAGTCCTACCCAAAGTATTTTAATTGCATATGGAAATTTCTTGACTATGGGTCAATACAGTTCATACTTGAAATACGTAGGAAAGCTAGTATGAAAAAATCTTGCCCTAAGTTCAGAATAGAGCATAACAGAAACCATAGAGCTGCAAATCTGACACTTTTTCATGTCTTATTTTGAAACTGAACTCCTGAAGAAATAATAAAGCAGGTGATAAGGTTTTGTTTGTTTGATTGTTTGTTTTTTAGCTTCTTTGTTTTCTATGTAAAACTTCATTTCATGAACACTGACCAAGCAGAGTTGTATAGAAAAGCAGATAGGAAAAATCAGTTCTAAGGACCATATTGCAGATCTATTTGATATTTTTAGTTTGCTCTCTGGAAAAAAATCAGAACATGCAGCAGCAGGGTTCTGCTCTTCAAAGCCCTAACATCTGAGAAGCGAGAGGAATAAATTAAATATTTTACCTGTTGAAAGTGTCCAGGGGTGTCTCCTGAGTTTCCTGCAGAGGACTGTGAAGGAAGCAGCATAGCAAACAAGAGGGGCAATGGAACAGGCTTTGACATGTTTCAGCAAGTTCACTTTGTTTCACCTGCTACAGCGCAATTGCCCTGACTTTCTATCTAAAGTGTAGGATCTGTCCCTTCTGGTTTTCTTTTGTGGGCAGCTCCACTTAACCATCTTTTTGTGTCTGCAATGTCTCACAGAGCACCTCTGCTCTTCATTGTGTTTCTGCTTTAACTTTTCTTCTCACTCTCGTATCCTACATGCCTTTTTTCTTTAGAAAGCAATGTGATATTGAAAAAGATTCAGCCCAATTTCAGCTGAAATTCAGTTGAAAAAAAGTGTGCTTACAAATACATGCAGTAGAGACAGAATTCACCTTTGGTTCCTGAATTGGGATTCATGCTGAAATTTAGATACTTAAAGTTAGATACCCAAAAATTAAACTTCTAAATTAGACATAGAACCCTTTTAAAACCACTGGTGAGTGATATCATGTCTGCAATGTTCATCTCACCGTCTTACATGTTTTACTTAGGAAAAAATAACCACCCCCTGGAGGTGCCTGTGTAGCCTGTTGACTGCATAGGAAGCCTGTGACACACACCTTGGTTCGGATCAGATGAAACCCAACCACATGGAACAGTATTTCTGATGCAAGACAATTTTTTTTTTTAACAATTATTATTAAAGGTTATCAAAGTCTAGCCGTTTTAGTTTAGTTTTGCCAAAATATTGACAAGAGAATCAGAAAAGGGAACACATGAGTCAGGAGGCCTTAGATGATAACTTTTAAACTTTACACCCCTACAAAAAGAAGAATAGCATGTATTTTTCAGCTACCTTATCAGGCTGACTTTTACCAGGAAGAGGTCAAGTTGCACTCTGCTTAGAATCATAGAATCATAGAAGCATAGAATTGTTTAGGTTGGAAAGGACCTTTAAGATCATCAAGTCCAACCATTAACCTAGCAGTGCCAAGTCCACGACTAAAACATGTCCCTAAGCACAGCATCTACATGTCTTTTAAATACCTTCAGAGGTGGTGACTCCACCACTTCCCTGGGCAGCCTGTTCCAATGCTTGACAACCTTTTTGGTGAAGAAATTTCTCCTAATGTCCAATCTAAACGTCCCCTGGTGCAACTTGAGGCCATTTCCTCTCGTCCTATCGCTTGTTACTTGGGAGAAGAGACCAACCCCCACCTTGCTACAACCTCCTTTCAGGTAGCTGTAGAGCGCGATGAGGTCTCCCCTCAGCCTCCTCTTCTCCAGACTAAACGGTCCCCGTTCCCTCAGCCGCTCCTCATCAGACTTGTGCTCCAGGCCCTTCACCAGCTTCGTTGCCCTTCTCTCTCCAGCACCTCAATGTCCTTCTTGTAGTGAGGGGCCCAAAACTGAACACAGGATTCGAGGTGCGGCCTCACCAGGGCCGAGTACAGGGGCACGATCACCTCCCTACTCCTGCTGGCCACACTATTGCTGATACAGGCCAGGTCCTGTTGGCCTTCTTGGCCACCTGGGCACACTGCCGGCTCATGTTCAGCTGGCTGTCAACCAGCACCCCCAGGTCCTTTTCCTCTGGGCAGCTTTCCAGCCACTCTTCCCCAAGCCTGGAGCGCTGCATGGGGTTGTTGTAGCCCAAGTGCAGGACCCGGCACTTGGCCTTGTTGAACCTCATACAGTTGGCCTCAGCCCATTGATTCAGCCTGTCCAGATCCCTCTGTAGAGCCTTCCTAACCTCAAGCAGATCAACATTCCCACCCAACGTGGTGTTGTCTGCAAATTTACTGAGGGAGCACTCGATCCCCTCATCCAGATCGTTGATAAAGATATTAAACAGAAGTGGCCCCAAAATTGAGCCTTGGGGAACACCGCTCGTGACTGGCCACCAACTGGAGTTAACTCCATTCTCCACAACTCTTTGGGCTCGGCCATCCAGCCAGTTTTTTACCCAGCGAAGAGTGTACCTGTCTAAGCAGTGAGCCGCCAGCTTCTCTAGGAGAATGCCGTGGGAGACAGTGTCAAAGGCTTTACTGAACTCCAGGTAGACCACATCCACAGCCTTTCCCTCAGCCACTAGGCGGGTCACCCAGTCATAGAAGGAGATCAGGTTAGTCAAGCAGGACCTGCCTTTCATAAACCCGTGCTGAATGGGCCTGATCCCCTGGTTGTCCTGTATGTGCCCTCATGATGGCATTCAAAATAATCTGCTCCATAACCTTCCCTAGCATTGAGATCAGACTGACAGGCCTGTAGGTCCCCGGATCCTCCTTCTGGCCCTTCTTGTAGATGGGCATCACATTTGCTAACTTCCAGTCAACAGGGACCTCCCCGGTTAGCCAGGACTGCTGATAAATGATTGAAAGTGGCTTTGTTTTGAGCACTTCTGCCAGCTCCCTCAGTACCCTCGGGTGGATCCCATCCGGTCCCATAGACTTATGTGTGTCTAAGTGGTGTAGCAGGTCGCTAACCATTTCCCCTCAGATTATGGGGGCTTCATTCTGCTTCTTAGACTTGATCTCATTTATATTTCACACATTGGCTCAAAGCTCAAACCTGAACCTTAGAGCTTAATTTGTGTAATTTCTGATGTACCTGTCCTGAAAATGTGAAGGCAGTTTTCTTTAGACTTGGATTTTTTTCCTAGAGGTTTTGGTGACTTATACCTCAGGCAGAATTTAACTTGAAATAAGCACCCCTTGCAGAAGGGAGCTCCTCATGAGCACTAACCATTTCCCTTTGGCTCGGTCTAGCCCACGTGCCTCCCCTGCCAAAATCCCTCTTGCTCCAGCCTGATACCCGCTCTCCGGCTGAGCATTTACAGCAAAGCATTTCATGACTACTCACCGTGTTTGGTTATTTGGGCTGCCCCATTGCACACATCCCTAGCAATAGGCTCTTACATTTTGTTTTCGCCCAGCACATCAATTCCTGCAACTCCTTCACTTGCAGGGGAAACACAGACCAACCACAAAGGATGCATGTACTCCCCTGCTGCCTTTTCCTCTGCACATGCTTACCCAATGTGAAATCAGCTACTTGGTGTTTGTCCAATTTTGCTCTTAAAAGCCTTGTTTTTCTCATCAAAAAAGATTTTCAGCACTCCAAAGCCTGTTAGAGGGGACACTTTTTTAATGAGTCTTTTACCAGACGATATTGCAGTGTTGCCTGTACCCCCTCTTGCTGATGCCACACAGTGGCACAGACTCCAGTTACAACCTTTTTATCGAGATATTTCCAGTGGTTACACTTCTTGGAGCTATTTTATAAGTGCTCAGGTAAACAGAAGTGCAGGGGAACAGTAATTTGGAATAGGTGGAGCTATATGAATATACAGGGGAAAAAACATCTCTATATAGGGAAAAACAGCATAGGTACTGAGCAAGGCAATGCTGGGAAAAGTGTGTGTGTGTCTGTGTGTCTGTGTGTCTGTGCGTGTCTGTGTCTGTGTGTGTGTCTGTGTGTGTTCTGGAATATTTTTACATACTGCTAGGAAAAAAAAAGACCCATTTT
This sequence comes from Fulmarus glacialis, assembly GCF_000690835.1. Taxonomy (NCBI): domain Eukaryota; kingdom Metazoa; phylum Chordata; class Aves; order Procellariiformes; family Procellariidae; genus Fulmarus; species Fulmarus glacialis. The sequence continues at coordinate 34,353 of NW_009203514.1, read as the reverse complement.
TTCCCTTGAGGAAAAGGAAATTAAAATTTAACATTTCTCCAAAAGTCTTCTCCCTGAAATTATGCTGTAGATCAATTTTTTTCAAATAGTTTCAATAGTTTAAGAATAACCTGCCTTTGTGAATTCTCATTGTGTCATAAGCAAAAGCAACATTAAGCAAATGCCTATTCCACCTGCAAGTGCCAAAAGGAAAGTATGGGGGAAAAAAAAAAAAAAAAAGAGAGAGAGAGAAACAAAAAGAACCCAAGATTTTAAATGTGAGCTGTGAATTAATCAAATTAAATTATATTATTTCTGGGAGGAAAGAAAATTACTGGTGTTCTAATAGTTGCTACTTTATTAAAAGCCACTTTATTTTTTTTCCAAAGCTTTTAAAGCAGAGACAGACTGAGATTAAAATCCAACCAGTGTTTAAAAGCTACTTTCCTTTTGTTACTGAGCTTCTGGAAGGGCACTCAGGAAAACAGATGCATTAAAAGCTGAGGGATGAGGATAGACAGCACTTGCACCTCGTTGCTTCAGTGTATTTTGTCCTCTGCCCATGCAAATGCCAGAAACAGCAAAGCAAATGCCACATGCCAGAAAATTAGGTAAGCACCTGCTTAACTTAAGTACTGAAAAAAAATTTGCAATTTTCTGGGTAGTTCAGTGAGAGAAATCAGGATATGAAAAGGCATTGGGTGTGTTTACTCTGCTAACAAGCTTACAATTGCACTGGGGACCAAGGCTGGGCTATAACTTCATTTTTAACATGGCCAGGAAACCTTCTCCAACACCAGGAGCAGACTACAGAGAGAGCTGGGCTATCACTTTGCTGATGCCTGAGAAAACCGGCTGCCGCTAGCAATGATTTTTGAGCAGCAGTGGGTCCAGAAGACGCAGGTATATCTGCTGGAAAAGCCAGAGGAATTGCACCAGGGCAGATAGATTAGCATGTGTCCAGGGGTCTGCATATCCATGCGAGCCCTAAAATATCCTGCGAGGTCCTGACACATCCTAGAGCAGGACAGCAAAAGGACTTGTGAATGCATGAGGGACCCCGTGAATGCCAAACAAAACAGCTGACTGGTAAGACAAGAGTAAAACTGGTCACGCCTGATGAGAACCAGTTTTGAGGAGTCTCCAGGGTGGTCTTGAACACTGTGGTTTTGTACAGTGTCAGCACAGTGAGTGCAGGCAACGCTCACAACATTCTGCCTCTTGTCTGTACGTAGAAGAGCATGCTGGGAGGGATCATCTGGCTAAACATCAGTACACCTACAGCTGATCTAGGTGGGCTTCCTCTATAAGCCAAGGAGAGCTAGAGAGGGGAGTCTGCAGTGCAATTTGTCTCATTTTAAAACAAAGTATCTAAAACGAATCAGGTAAATCGCATCTCAAAATAATCTATTCCTCTCTTTCGACCAAAGAGAGCCTGGGCTACCTGGCCTGAATTTAGGCACCTACCTCTTAGATGAGAAAATAATGTCAGATGAATCCCACCTCTTTGCACCTGACCAGATGATCCCACTGGGACTGCATCTCTAACGGTAAAAGCTTGCTTTCTTCGTAATGGTCTCCCATTATGAAGACCTTAAGACACGCAGTT
>NW_009203514.1:0-32734 GCF_000690835.1 Fulmarus glacialis | reverse complement strand
ATGGCAAGAATATTTTCAGCAGGAAAAAAAAAAAAAAGATGGTCAACAAAAGGGAACTACATGATACATTTCTTAGGTTGATAAGTAGGATATTTTGATTTTTAATGGTGGTATTTATTTACATTTCCTGCTCAAAGATACTAGAACTAATTTTACATTAAGAAAGATACAACAAAAACATGCTTTGGATTAATATAGTCCCTGTTCCAGGAAGAGACTTAAGTATGTTTGCAGCATTAACCACGTGAGTAGGTCGAGTTGGTTTCCACAGCTGGTGTGGACTGTTTTCGCAGAGTGCAACAACTCTTCAGAACCATTACAGAGACTCTAAAATCGGTAGAAAAATGTTCATTTTTCAATAAAACATCAACGTTTCCAAAATATTCCTTCTAGACCTGGTTATGAAATGGATAGTAATTTAATGTCTCCAATACCTTCATTGTTGCAGTCTTGTCTTTATCAGAAGAAAAGTGAAAAAGTTATTTTCAATCAGAACTGGAATGGTATTTTTTAATTCCCTGCATAAAATATGACAGCTCTGTAATCTGTGATGGTGGCATGTGGAAAATAATTCTATTAACATCCATCTAGCCATAAAATTTTCTTTTTATTCATTCATTCTCTTTTACCTGTCCACAAACACTCAAAAAACTTTTTTTTTTTTTTTTTTTTTTTGATTAATTCTACAGTTATACAATCACCTACCAGAATCAGAATCCATCTGCTTTTCAGGTCGAGGTCTTTTACCAAAAATGATCTGAATTTTTGTCACAATACTAGGAAGAGGGGCACTATGTGATTTTTAGAGCTGTCTTTGCAAATGCGTCTGCTACTGTCACAACCAAGTGACCAAGCCACCATGGGGACACCCGTGAACGAGTTTCTTACAACTGTGAACAGCCAAGCAGCTGTGGCACTAAGCCCAGGTCAGCTGTTAATTCATTTTTTTTCTTGGCATCTCAGGTGGATTTTAAAGCTTGAATTGAGCTCTGTACCACCACAGCAATACTGCTGCCCGTACCTGAGGGTGCAGGGTTTTGCACCGAATCCTCTTTTGCTGCTTGATGGGGTATAGCCTAAGAGAGCCCTGCTTCTGGCAGGAGTTGTTTTCACTCAAACGCTCGCTCTGAGGCACTGATTAACACATCCAAATGATTCAGCCTTTGCTTTGTCAACTCCGCCATCCGCCTGCTTCTCTGTCATCTGTCCAAATGGGAGGGGATAGCCCCACAGAAGTCCATCTTCTCCCAGACGCTCCCACCAGCAATGCAAGGAGCCTTGACAGTCCCCAGAGGGACTGCAATGTATATTCCCTTGGTGCTTGGAGATGTCTATAAGCTGCCATAGAAAGTCCTTACGACCCTAAGTCGTCTCCAGTGTGGCTGCAAAAATGAAGTGATATGTACTCCACTTAGCTGCCAGTCAACAGTGGCCTTGCAAACAGCTTGCAGGCTGCTCTCCAGTCGTGTTTGGTGGAGACCATGTAGACCAGGAGCCTGTAGACCATGCTCAGGGATGAGCCTCAGCCGTGCCTGAATCCACACTTGCAGTCTCACAACCTGGACAAGGCTTGACAGGCTGGCCTCAAGGGCGCCTTGGGCTTGCTCTACTACGGGACATCCAGTGTAAACACATGGCACTACCCTGCAGAGAGGCCTCCAGGTACCTTTATGATCATTTCAGCAATCCCAGGCAAGCAGAAAGAGCAAGAAAGATGTAATGTCCCAGCTGTAGGATGGATAGTGGAGTCCATTGGTGCTGTATTGAATGCTGAGACTCTTACTGGAAAGACAGTGAAATAATTCATCCATTGAATGGAATATCTTAATTGGTATGTGTCGAGGGAATCCGTCAAAAGTATAATCCAGTTTCAGCGGGATGAGATCTGTGAAGGTCCCGGCTGCCATCTAGTGGAGTCGTGACATGTCTTTAGACTAAAATAAATATATAACTAGGATATATGGGAATGAGAGAACTGACCTGTAATGTGTTGCTTCTTCCCACCTCCCTAACACAGCTCTAACAAATTTCAAGGTGAAATTTGGCTCAGTGAGTATTTTCCATCTGTGGTGTAACAGGTAGCTCCTATAAGAAAGGAATAATTTTGCTGATTTTTTAAACATGCAAAAAAATGGTGAGAGATCAATCTGACCCAAGTTGAATTTGAGAAAAGGAAATGGATACATACAGCCCTCCAATTTGGAAGTGGTTTGACCAGAAGAAAGAACTATATAAGCTAAGCTTGGAGCAAGGAATGTCATCATCATCTGGATGGCTCTGCACGGCTCACTATGGTACAGATAAAATGGTCTGTCAAGTTAAGTGAGCATAATAGGGGAAATAAAGAAACACAGATTTATTACAGACACTTGTGTGTACACTGCCATATTAAGGATTTATTATATGTGCTCCTGTCACTTTAAGAAAGGTATTTATTGTCCACTTTGATACAGCAGTTTTTTTCAATCACATACAAAATGGCAGGAAAATACTATTGCTACACAAAATTACAAATAAACTTCTAACTTTCTTTTCTCATATTGTAAAATATTAATATATATTAAAAATTGATAGCATTTGAACCAAAATATAGTAGAAATAAACATTTCCAGTCATTTAATATTATGACATGAAATACGAACATGATGTATTTTTGTGACTAAACAACATTGATGTTCTGCAAGCATAAAAATAATGAAATATTCATACAAACTGAAATTTTCTTTTTAAGCTCTTTCGTTATAAGATTTTCATAGTATGTTATAAAATCATTTTCACCAACCAAAAAACTCACCATCATTCTGTTTGGATGTATTTTGCAGTAGGCAAGAGCTGATTAAAAGCTTTATTCTTTATGGATAATTGCAAGACACTCACCTTAAGGATATCATATTAATACCTTAATTTGGTAATATGAGAGCACAATTCAAGCTAGACACTGATTGTGTAGATGTAATTATCTCTTGCAATCAAAGCTGATATGGATTACATGAGTCTGATCTCAGTTTCAATTTCCAGACCTCTCCCTGATCATCAGGGAACTGTAGCATTATAATTAAAAGATGTTTCATCCTTGTTCCTAGTCTATAATATGTAGACGGGGACATCTCCCTTTTCTTACAAATACATACAGACAACATAGAAAATCTTGGATCTTAATACATGGAAGGGTTTCAGGTACAAATTGGTTTAGATAACAAATATTACTACTAGAGTTTTTATTAGAATAATCAATCTAAAGCTCACTAAACAGTTTGGGTGACTTCTAATATTTTTATGTTTTCTCTTCTCTACAGTGTCCTACAATAAGGCCAATGTCCTTATTCCTGTAGGACACCCCTTGGTAGAGGTGCCAAGTGTTTACTGTGCTACAGACCGAATTACGATTCAAATAAAGCAAAACACTGAAAAGCTGCCCTTCACTCAGATCTGAAATTATTTCCTGATGTAAAAACAACAATAGTAACCTTGCCTTGATGTTAGATAAAGACAGAAGAACCACAACTGCTCACTATTAGTCATTATATGATGTACCATTTAATTTTGTTAATATAAAATATAAAATATATACTGTTAGTAGGAGGACTTTGCCATTGCTATTGATTGCCATTGAAGTAATTAACAGTTATACTGTGTGGGGAAGCAACATAAAGCACTAAGCTAGACAGAAAAAAACATCGTAAACTGGTGATTGCCTGACTAAGAAAAGATAAAAAAATTTAGGACAAAACCGATGGACAAGAGTCTAACAGAAAATGCTACCTGAACGTGTACTGTAGAAGAAACTAATCAAATACTTTACAATGAGATATTTCCATTCAAAAAAATAAATGGAAGATGGGGTCTTTAGTGATGCCATGCTGTCAAAAATATTACTTATTTTTAGGAATCTGGCAGATGTCTTTGAGGGTAGAAAGAGAAAAGTTAATCAATGTCATACCATTGGTTGTGATACAACATAAAAGCCAAGTCCAAATGACTTAAGTTGCACCTAGGCTGGCAGAAACCTGGCAGATACGCCTAAAAGTGCTGATCTTTTTTTCCACTGCAGCCTGCAATGAGACCAGCACGGCCATCGTGCCTGGAAGCTCTTTTTTACTTCTGTCTTTACTCATTGCAGTGTAAACCCTGTAGAAATTTGCACAGCCTGGAAATTATTCTCTATCTTCAGGTCAGTTTTCCATTGTTCTGGCCCTACTCCAAGTGAAAGTAAATCATACTTAGCAGAATTTATTCTTTAAAGGTTAAGGAGTTTCTGTTACACTTTTCATACCTGTTTTATCAAACTTTGCATGTGACAGACAAGAACTTGCAGAAACATAATCGTATGCAGTAACTGTGCACATGCTCCTAAGCTACTGTTAAGCTCGGTAAAAATTATCTAAATGCAATGCAATTCCCTCCCTGAAAAACTGAAAATTCCTTAAGTTTTTAAATTCTGTTTAACAGTTTATAATCAATATTGAATTTGCTAAAAATGTAATGTAACCTTAATATCTATGTCATGCCTAGTCATAACTGATATTAATATTCGAATTAAATAGTTAGAGTCATGTCTTCTGATTTTAGCCACTTGTGTTTCCAGTTTCAGTTATCCCACAGGATATCCCCCTAGAGTGGCTATCTATTTCAGGAAGGAATGAAATGCTCTCTGAAAACTCCTGCCACTGTTTATGTTAGAAAAAGCTGAGATGACTAGAAAAGGACAAAGACCTAGTTTTTGATAGCCCTATTTAGGTGAGAATGGATCCCGCAGGTACTTGAATGGAGCTGAATAATTGTCTATACTATATATGGTACAAAGCCGATGGAAATTACTTGGACAGACTGCTGGTATTCTTGATTCAGAGGGATTTGGGGCCAAGCCCTTAATGCAGGCTTCTATAAAAGCAGAGAACAAGATCCCTGAGAAATCCATGCCTTCATATCTGTTACTAATGTGTCCAGTTAATGTCAAAGTCATCATGGTAACATCATTTCAGTATTGTAGGACTTAATTACAAGCCAGAAAATCCGATCGATACAGTCTAGACTTGCAAGTCTTAATGTGACACGTTATATCACTGGTTGAGACACGAAGATAAGAAAATGCCATCACACTTTCAGAAATCAGCTGAGCTAGACAATGGTTGATCTGTTCAGCAGAAGAAAGAATTTTATTTGGTTTTTATCACCTCTTCTTTTATCTTCCAACTATGGAGCATGGTGGTCTTCAGAGTAAATTTGCCACTTCACAGTTAATTATACAACAACAGAAAAGAAGCAGCTGTATGAAATTTTCTGTCTAAGCATGTATGGGTAGAGATGGGTAAAATTTAGACTTCTTAGTTGAGCTATTACTCTGAGCTCTTACTTTAATAAGAGTCAAAAGAAGCAGCTGTATGAAATTTTCTGTCTAAGCATGTATGGGTAGAGATGGGTAAAATTTAGACTTAGTTGAGCTATTTCTCTGGGCTCTTACTTTGATAAGAGTCCATGATCTTTTTGAGGCTGAAAAACATCCATCTCCAGGAAAGAAGACTCATTCAACTACCTCAACACTCATTCTTACAGGTTATGCTACTTTTTCACATTAGCTGGATGCTATATAACACTGAAAGCCACGCAAACTCATCTCTCTGTTAGTGTCTTACTTTCAACAGATCACCAACCATTTGACACACGCTTCCATCCAGCTCACCTTGAATCCGTCTGGATAAAGGAAGGAAACCAATATAAACAATATCTTGGGCCCCACATTGTAATATGTATTCCAAAGAGTCACTGCAGAAATGGAAATAAACACCTTCCTCCCACTGCTCTCTCAGATTCTTCTCCCACCCTCAGATCTGAACTCAGCCATTGCTGTATTTTTCAAAGATGGAAGAAAAAACAAGGAGAAAAACACTTGTTTTAGTGGAAGGAGGAAGACACCTCCTTGGCAGTCAGCTTTTACATAAAAACTAGATGGCATAACATTCCACTTCTTCAAGTTAGCTGTAATTACCTGGATACAGCAAAAGAAAAAGGAAGGCAAGTCCACTTTTCTCTGTTATCATTTCTGTTGTTTAATCAGAATTCACAGGTCAGTGGAATGTGCAGAAGTGTGGGGTGAAAATGTGTCGGTCTGATAGTCCTCACTGTTTAGCTTTTAACGTTTAGCTTTCTTCACTGTTTTCCAAGCCCTCATGTTCCCATCAAAAAGGTTAATCATTCTCATAACTCTACAGGTTAAAATAACCATTGGGGAAAAACAAACAAACAAACAAACACCTCAAAACAAACAAACAAAACTCCTCAAGTACAAACACTGGGAATGCAAGTTTATTTTCAAGCTTCTGAATATTTTACAACACTGGAGAGCGAAAACAGTCACACATGAGAAAATACTTAGCAGTATTCCTAGCAGTCTCCTAGTCCATCTCTTGTGGGTCTCATTCTCTTTCTGTGCAAAAGTTTGCTTTTCTTTCTAATTTACTTGCAAAGAGCAGTTATTCCTTAATGATTATCATATAGAGCCTCATCCTTCCCGACACCTCCACTTTCAGCTACTTGGCTATCAGAAATTTTCTAGCCTGTAGGTACTGGAATAACACCAGAACATGAGTGTATTGGGTTTTATTGTGAACTTTGAATTTTTTTGCTTCTAAAGAGACAATATAAAAAGACAATAGAAGAGGACTTTTTAGTCATTGTGTTGCAGTTTAACAAGATATTTGGCTTCTTATTTGCATGTCTGCTGAATCAAAACAAGGAACAAAGCTTGAACAAGCTGGATAGACTCCATTTCCCACTGTGTAAGGATGGAGTACCAGTTTCCAGAGCTGGTCATCTGTGGTGTCACTGGAGGGTATCACTGGTGTCCACTCCCTAGACACATTATGCTATATGGTTCATCAGTGAAAATGCACAAGAAATGAACCAAGAGGTGATTTTTGTGTTTGCTGTGGTGCAAAGTATATCAATGAGAGGGCTATTTTGATCAGCTTGTCCTGCAAAAGAAGTCTGACGGGCAGAACTGCTGCAGAAGCGGATCTTCCTCCAATTTGCTCAGTATAAACTGCAGTCATTACATTTGGTGGGTCTTTTGGTTTGTTTATTGTTTGGGGTTTTTTTCCTCATCGGGCTTTTTTATGTGATTATTCCAGATCCTGTGGCCATCTCTAGCACACAGATGTGGTCATTTTTACTCCAGAACTAGACGGCACAGTCCATCTTGTCCTCCTCCACACTGGCATAAGTCCGTATCTCTTACCGTGCCACCTCCGGCCAATTTCCGTTTGTACCTCAAAAGGAAAGGAGAATGCTATTTTGTGGTCAAATACTGCTTGGAAGTAGACCGGTGGGAAAGAGGAAAGACAGAAATGGTGGCTAGAGAAGGATAAGGTTTAGACATCTCAGTCCAAGTTAGGTCTTCTGCGCTCCCTTTCTAGCTGATAGACAAAAGTAGGATCCTCCGGAGAATGTTTCATCTAGCCTGTCTCAACACGCTTATCTCTCTGCATTGATGAAAATGTCTAGTGTGGCTATCTCAGAGTTGGCCTCCCATGTTGAAAAGAGTAAATGAATCCCACTCTTCCTTTCAAGAAGTAAGGACATACTGTATGTGAGTCCGCCCAGTCCTGTGTTCCTACTTAATGACTATGGGCCCAACAATCAACGTTTATCATTAGACCTGTCAGTTAAATAAATGAAAAAAGGCCCACTTCCATTTTTAACTTTCCTGGTTTCTCTTTCTGTCTGGTGATCCCCAGTCCACCTTCCTTTGCTGAACTGAAAAGTCTGTCAGCGCTCAGTAACTTTTTCCCATCAAAGTAGTTATACTTTGATAGCTTTATGCATAGTCAAGTTACCTCAATCTTCTTCTCAGAAATAAAAGAGCTTGAGGTCTCTAACTCTAGCACTGTAAAACATTTTCTCCACCACTAGAATGTTTTCTCAGCTTTTTTTTTATATCTTCTCCCATTTTTTTTTAAAACATCCCTTTGAAAATTATTCCAGTAATGGTCTCACCAACGTTGCCTACACAATTAAACATATTCTCTCCACATTGCTTGCTTTTCCTCAGTTGTTAAGGGATGTTGTCTTGTTTCCATCTGTTTCTAGAAAAGTAAAATCTGCAGCAAATTTCTTAATCAACACTCACCAATTTGTGGCTGAGAAATAATACTACTTTGCTATTTAAGACCGTGAGGTGAAGGCCATCAGCAATCAGGAGACATTTGCCTTCTGTTGTTGACAGCTACGTATACGATGCATTGGCATGTTCACAGAAACATACAGGGGATCCATACCAGCAACTAAAGCCTGCTTTCACATCTGATTCTCATTAGAAATGTGCCTTCCCAGATGTTTAATAAGAAGGAAATTTCCAAATTGAAGTGTTGCATGTTGTATGTCTGGGATGTCAAGCTGGATGTAAAGCTATGGTCTACTATCAAAAGGCATTAGGATTATTAATAAACTAGTGAACAGGAGTGTTAACTGAGCACAAGCATCATTAGAGCAGTCAATAATTCATAGCCGTAAACTCAAATGAAAAGCTAAGAAGTGCTAACATATTTGAAGACACTTGTTTTAATATTTCAGAAATTTCTGACAAAATTGTCAAGTAAGTGTGGACCATGGCATGTGCAGACACTCACACACTGTTTCAAGCTTAATCAGCCCTAGACTTCAAACCTGGAAAATGGAGATTTAGTCAATACAGCCCAGGGAGTCTATAGTGGGTCAGCTGTCTCTCACACAGACAACTGTACTTGGTCATTTCAATATCTCTTGAAGTTTCACTGACTGTGATGATTAGGGACAGGAATCACCTCCTAAACACACCTTTGACACCCGAGGGGATGCCCTGTGGGGTAGCATACATGAATCAGGTGCTCTCCCTTTTTAGGAGCTGCAGGTAGAAACCAGTAGACTCTTAGTGCAGTTTGAAAATGAATCCCAGTCATACTCTAGCCATCTTAGCTACCCTGAAGTCAGAAAAGAGGGTGAACTGTTACATTGCCTATATAATTCATTTAAGATGCATCCAGACCTGGCTACTAAGCTAAATGGAATGATTCCTGTCCCATCAAGAGTAAAATTCTGACTTACAGATTCTAAATGGAAAAAGAGATTTATCCACATGAAGAAATACTGGGAAGCTTCATGAGAATATACTAAAAATACTAGAAATAATAGTAGTATTTTGGTAAAAGAAAATCAACATAAATTTAAATTCTTTCCAATTTAATCACAGACTTTTAGTAACTGGGGATTTCTTTGCATCACTTCAGCAGCTTGTACTTTCAGGTCTGGACCTAGCATGGGATTCCCAAGCCCTGCTATAGTACAAAAACATGCAGAAAGGATAAAAAATGCTTGATGGAATAGTAAAGTAGTAAAAGTTCATTTCTCCACTAGATGGCTTCATTCCCATGAAGATAACTGAAATGAAATTCAACTTCATTGATTCCCATGTTAACAGACAATCCTGAGAAACTAAAAGATTTTATTATCTGCTCGTATGAAACTGATTATTAACGTTATATATCTGCCAGTGAAAGCAATACTGTAAAGAGTATAGGTCCCTTACCTCTTGATTCAGGAAGCAGTAGAGAACTGCTACAATAAATCCCTGGAAAAAAAAAGTAAAAAAATGTTGAGTGTTAGCACAGTTCGAAAAAGCCACTTGCACTATCTGACTTCATGATGGTACTGTGTATGTGAATTAATGAGTATCATTATAAGTTGAAGTACTGCTATAAATTAGAAAATTCCTTATGTATCTCCTTATGTATGATCCTTATGATCAGCCAGATAATCAACCAGTTAATGGCATTTCACCAAAGTAAGTTCAGTAAGGCGATATGAATCCACTAGAACAAATGATATGGCAACTGAAGTTCTCCCACATTATGCTTACAAAAGTATGGTCCATTCTACAGCCAAACACACTCTCAGCTAATTCTTTACACAGTGCAAATCAGTAAGGAAACACAGACTTTGTAAGGAGATCCATGCATGGAACTCATACAGCTTTCCAGTCAACTTCTGTGTCTTTGCAGTATATCAGCCTATTGAATACTTTTGTTAAGATTCTGAACTGAGATAAACCCAGGAAAATCCTAGGAAGTCAATGGACCTATGTGATCAGATACCAGCTAAACACCTCACCCTTTTATTCAGTTTACTTACTGCTTACATTGTAAATTAACTCAACGAAGGCCAGCTCTAAGTACGGAGGGTCAGGATTAAGGTGTGCAGGGTATATTGGACAGGACTGACACAATGGATTAAATCCTCAAGAGGACTAAACCAGCACAACTGCTGGATTTTCAGTGTTGCTCACTGACAAATGATGCCATGCAACCGTTCAGAGGGAGATATGCTCCCTTGTAAAGCTTGGTAGGACTGCCCACAGCTGCTTCTTGTAGAGTCTGAGGTGCAACACAGGGAAACGGAGGAAAGCAAAGAGCAGCTGGGTGCTGCCTTGCTCATAACTGAGGTAGCAAAGCCACCTGGAGGGTATGTCAGAGCAGCCCCGGTAGCTGTTCTAGTTGGCACGAAGCTCCTCAAGCTGTCCATACCCTTTGTGTCAATTCAGAGCAGTTGGGGGCATCCAAAGTACATCAAACATTTTGCCTACCCAGGAGGGAAAACATGTAGTGTTCGTCAGGGCAGCAGTCTGTATGGGGCTGATATGTGCATCAGTCACTATTCTGTGTTTATATGCTTGCTTATCAATTTATTCTTTGCCAAAGAATTTGAAAGGCGACTGGACTTACAACTTTGATCGCCCCTGGATAATTTAACTTCAGCCCAAATCAGCTTGATCGTGCCAGTGAAGTCAAGGAAGGTATGCGTATTACCACTGGTAGCGAAGAAGGTTTTCCATGCTTGACTTTGACCCACCATCCAACTTACACATGTGTCTGAAAGACTTGGCCTTGTATTTGCAATATTTACAAATATACAGTCTAGCCTACAGCCAGATAGGATGTAGGTCACATCTTCAGATACCGTAACTCAGAGAAGAACCGTGAACTCCATGAGGAGACACTAGCTTCCAATGATTTTTTGTGCAATACTAGTTGTCATGTGGACACTAGATTAAATTACAAAATCTACTAAGAAGGAACTGAAGCCTCTGCGGTGATTTTACCTGAAAAGATCCAATGCAGAGCTCTAAGTAAAGCCGAACCCCCAGGCTGGTATATTCAGGAAGAAAGTTGAAGACAATATAATGGGTTCCAAATAATGGAATTAGAAGCAGGGTTGACCTTGAGAGGCGTCTAGCACAGGACATGAGAAGAAGTAAGCTAATATTATTTTCCTGAGTAAAGACTAATGCAATCAATATGCAATAGTAATGAACAGAAGTTAAAAAGAGGATCTAAATATCTACAAGTGAAGTTCATATCTCTTGGGACTACAGTGCTGGGCAGAAACCATAATGAGAAACTAGCTGGAAATAGATTTCTGAGGCTTATTGCCTTATTGCCAATACCACGTTCATGGCAATACCATGTTCATGGCTTTTCTTACGGTATTTTGACATTCTGTCTTTCTGAATGAGATTGCAGTTCAGGAAAACTCAAAGGACTAGAATATATTTTGCCCCATTGGTGCCATTGAAAATTTAACATGTATTTGTAAGTAAATACAGAGGAAGCAATATGCAGGCTCCCTTTATAGTTGATGTACAGGAAAAGGCATCTATGGAGAGTAATTTATCCTATCCTAAATCTAATCCTACTCTAAATCTAATGTGGATTCAATTAATGGTTTCCTAGTCTCTCCATTGATTGTAATTGGAAGGTAGACATCTGAACTGATCTGAATACATCATATTTAGACGGTCACCATTAGGTAAGACAAGTCTCGTCCTTTGTCTAGTTGACTAGTATCCAACGGGATAAAGTTGGGAATTTCTAAAATTTAATATCAGCCAAACTGAGCCTGTCTGACACTGGACATGTGCTTCTCATTTTAGAAAAGATGACACAACTTTTTATGATTAAAATAATTGATTTTTTTTTATTATTATTATTCCATACACTACCTGTACTGAGAAGAGTTATTGAAGTTGATTTGTCTAGGGTCTAGTTTTTTCAGCAAAATTCTGATGATGTTGATAAATAGGACAAAATTGACCTGTTCACAATATTTTTGGGGTGAAAAAAGAAAAGGTTACTTTCGCATGTAAAACTTTGTAATGAAAATCTGATTTTTTACTTCAGTTATTACGTAATTTGTGCAGTTTCAATGAGACCAGTGTAAAATTATTAATATCATTTTTGTTGGCAGCATTCAAGCATCTCAACAGGTTGCATTCCTTCTTAAAGAAATAGCTGAAGATTTAACTCAAGAATTTGACTTTGTTAAGTAAACTATTTTTGTCAATAGCTTGTGTGATTCTTTTTATTTTTTTGTAGATCATATAATTTTGATTCTCTTCTGAGATGGCTATTGCATTAAATTCTGGCTAATATCTTTAGACATTATTATTAGAATTCATCTGACTAAATATAGGTAACTACAATGACATGTCTGCATCTGAGCTGATCACCCTGTTCTCCCTTTGTAGTCAATAGAGAGTCAGCCAGTATAGCCAACAGAGCCTTAGGTGGAGTTGGGGACGAGTCATCTCCTCCAAATGTAGACATCTATTATAAGTTAGATGAATCACATTCCAAAAGTGCATATTTCTCTTTGTTGACTCTGAAGAGAACTGAGGACCATTAGCTCAGCTCCAAAGCTAGCTAGGGTCAATCCTAACTTGCAAATCAAATTTTCTACAATTGCAATTTGGCACAGCTTTACCAAAGTCTGTGAAACTGCTCCGTTTTGCACAGACAGAGAGTTTCTCCCTATGCATTTTTGTATGTCCGTACACACCAGCTCTTCTTTAGGTGAGGCTGAATGCTTAATTTTGCCTAAGAATGTCCGCATTTTACCGGAAAGTCCAATCTCATTTTATCCATCAGTGATGTCTTAAGTACATTCCAGCAGAAAAATCATCACTGCAAACCCCTAAATATCTCGACTTCAAATGTGGATGTCAGATGAGCACTAGTAGGGGGAAAAATAATGGAGGTAGAGGGAAAAGTAATATTTTATTGAAACACTGCAAACTATGACCAGGATCAACTTGAGATTCTTCATTCACATTGTTTGCCTATATATGACTTATTTGTATGCGTCTGTCCTCCAATTAAATTAAGCTTTTAATAGATGGCCTTAAGGTCATCCATTAACTGCTTTCTCAAACATGCTTGGGTTTAATGACGTGTGGGAGTTATCATACAGGATGGCTTTCTCAAACATGCTTGGGTTTAATGACATGTGGGAGTTATCATACATGATAATCATGTAAAGCCCATCAGTTTATTCAATAAATGTCAGGCTCAAAAGCTATTATCATTGTTATCACCTATGAACAGAAACCTATTGCCCTTGAAAGTTTGTATTAAAATTTATGGATGATTCTGGACTCTTAGGTTAAAACTTGTGTTTTCAAATATTGTAAGGGCGGCTTAACCTCTCACCTGCCATTAATTTCAACCAAACTGACAATTCTATGAAATCTTTCATTTCTTTGAAGGGTGTTTGCTTGGGAGGAGGGAGGCAGTTCTCTGTCTCTTTTTAGTTTGCATTGGATGTAGCCAAATTTACAGTAGAAATTCTACCATTCCTTTTCCTTATTTCAAACAACATTTCAGCAAACAGTAACCAGATTTTAATTTAAAAGTCTTTTTTCTTCTAATTAATGTTGGCAAACTTAGAAGTGCTTACCCCAACAGAAATTATAATAGGTCCTTTGATTAGCCACCAGTATGGAGAGCCTTGATTAATATCCCAGCATCTGAGAAAATAACGGTAAATTTAGAAAGGACATGTATGTAATCACTACAATTAAGACACCACCTAGCAGTGTCAGTGAAAATCTGGAGAGAGATATTTTTGTGGAAGTGCAGGTACAGCACAAGTTACAGATTATTCTGCTCTTTTCAAAAAGAAATAATGATCTCGATGTGTTAAGTGACAGCCGTGGATGCAACAACTCTGATAAAAGGCTTAAACAGATGATGCCATGACTGATACAAAGATATAGCTTTTTTCTTCAAAGACACCTATTTAAGGCATGAAACATTTTGTCTGTGTAAAATAGGGAGCACACCAGGCTTCAGAAATATCAAAAGGTATTTTGTATCAGAAACTCCTAAAATTTTGCTTCCTTACTTTGTTTATCTGATTAGAATCTCTTTTTTTCTTGCAACACAAACAAATATTTCAGGTTCCTGGGAAGGATCCCCTGCACAATTACAATATCATTGCCATAATATACTCTAATGGAGATTGTAATCGCCATTCACTATATCCATAGCCGAATGGAAATGCAGAACTCCACCATAGGCACTGATCTTTAGGGAAAGGTGGGTAATATACTGATATTATTTTCCTATACAATTGAAATTACATAAGCCTTCATCACTATCATTATTTTAAAAGTATAACCCAGGAATATAGAATAATGTAGGAAACAATGACTTACGCTGTGTCTTCAAAGTAGAATTTTGCTAATATCCATATAAGGGTGAAAAGCGTTGGAAAACCTGTTAGACAGTTAAACAAAAAACTGTGGTTGTCTAATTTCATCAATTAATCCAAATCTTGTCCACTGAAACTCTGCTGTGATGATACAGATCATGCATTTTCAGAACTGGAATTACCCTTTGTGGCCTGTTCATGTAACAGGAATTGCTTTAGACTCGTGGTAGGAACCTAAAAAGAAATCTCCTAATACCCATGATGGAATGCAACAAGTTAAGGCATTGACTGTTTGGTGATCATGCATCACTGCAAAGAGATAAAGGGACACACTTTGCACGTCACACACTTCTGCCACAGAGGACTGAATCTGCAACCTCTTACTAGCATGAACACAATTCACACGTGTGATCTCACCTGAAGTTAGCACTTGCATATAGATAGCACATTAAAACCCAGTTTTATGTAGTAAGCGTGCTTTTAGCATGACAAAATATCAGGGAATAGAATTTACCAAATCTTAAAATAATAGTAATACTACAACTTTACAAGCACAGAGTGTGATGCAGCCCACCTTACACCTTCCTAAAAAGGCACGTGAAGTCTCCCTAAAACACAAAAAGTGATTCAGTCTGCCTAGTTGTCAGGCCTACCTTAACCTTTGGTGGCAACGTGCATGGATTGCCTTCCTGAACTGACCAAAAATTCCCCTGGGCAAGTGCATTCACCTGCCATATATCCTCAGGAGGGAGTTCTCTGCTTTTTCCTTTACACAGCAGCTTTACGTGGGAAACCACTTAATTTCTGATTTCACCACAAAGGTCAGAACAATTAGATTTATTGCAGACTACAAGAAAAAGGAGTGGGGATGTTGCTGTCTCATGCCTCCACTGTTATTTAGCGAATAGAGCTCCGTTAGTCACAAAATTGCCCAATGCAAAGGATGGGCTGTAGCAATATCAGGACTACAAAAATGCCTGCTATGTCTCTAGATGGACCCATTCTCAGAAGAGGACTATGTAACCATATTCTTGCATGAACTGAAGCAAGGTACACCTTATTAGGTGACTGGGATAGCTCCCTAGAGGAATCTGTGTTTTCAGTGGGGAAAAGAAGGTTAAGTGGACTGGATGTCTCTCTGTGGGTTCCCAAATGTACTTAATTTTTCTTTTCTTTTATAGGGACTTTAATGTCATATTTCAAAAACTTGATTGCTCCTCACTAGTATGCATATAAAAATAAAATCAAAGCAATGCCCAAATTGGGCAAACTAGATTCCACATCCAATATTTTTAATGGGATGGTAAAGCCTTTTGTAACATCTTGCTTTTTATTAATTTCATGTGAAAACCTTACTTACCCCAGCCAAAGAGAACAAGCCACCAAAAATATCTTCGTCCATGAGAAAGAGATGAGAGTAGCAGACAGTTTAGGTAAAGAGCCTCTACTAGCAGCCACATGAAGTTTGTCATCATGAAGTAGTGACAGAAAACAACTGAGATCTTGCATTCAGTCTAGGGAACAGGAAAGTCACAGTTTTGGCATTACTTGTGCATACATGTGTTTGGTTTGCAGAAGCAGTAGGCATCTGTAATTCCGGCTGAGATCTACAAAAGATCTCACAATTACATGCATGTTTAAAGGGAAAGCTTCAAATGTAATATGGCTTTCTGAATAGTAAGGCTTTAACCATCATAATAGCTTGGAATCTCCACTGTATTTTGGTATATATCTCTATGCTAGAAATATAGCTTGGTCTCCCAAGCACGTGATTTCTCCCACAAATGCACTGCTTCAGTGCAGCTTGTAGGAGTAGAGTCAAATGCTCCATAGCCCTTAGACAAAAGTATGTTCAAGGACCCATCATATTTCACTGTCCTACTTAGGCTCAGTTTTAAATTAGCAGGAGTAGGGAGGTGATTGTGCCCCTGTACTCGGCCCTGGTGAGGCCGCACCTCGAATCCTGTGTTCAGTTTTGGGCCCCTGACTACAAGAAGGACATTGAGGTGCTGGAGCGTGTCCAGAGAAGAGCAACGAAGCTGGTGAAGGGTCTGGAGCACAAGTCTGATGAGGAGCGGCTGAGGGAACTGGGGCTGTTTAGCCTGGAGAAGAGGAGGCTGAGGGGAGACCTCATCGCGCTCTACAACTACCTGAAAGGAGGTTGTAGCGAGGTGGGGGTCGGTCTCTTCTCCCAAGTAACAAGTGATAGGACGAGAGGAAATGGCCTCAAGGTGCGCCAGGGGAGGTTTAGATTGGACATTAGGAAAAACTTCTTTCCTGAAAGAGTGGTCAGGCCTTGGAACAGGCTGCCCAGGGAAGGGGTAGAATCACCATCCCTGGAGGTATTTAAAAGACGTGCAGATGAGGCGCTTAGGGACATGGTTTAGTGGGCATGGTGGTGTTGGGTTAACGGTTGGACTTGATGATCTTAGAGGTCTTTTCCAACCTTAATGATTCTATGATTCTATGTGGCCATGAGCAATGCAGAAGAATCATCCCATAAACCTCTGTTTGAAAACCATTGCCATGCAGCCAATATTTGTGGCTGGACCAAAGCTAAGTTGAACGCCTAGTACCTTGCATGTCTTGTGGTTTACAATTCAGAGCTTCCAGTCAGAATATGAAATCCAACATTTCCAGAAGAAACATCTTTTAAAGGTTGTGTTATGAGGTACTCAGACGTCTTCAATTTTAGGCTTCAGATTATAGAAGCGTAACAGTGTAATGATACAACTTTTTTCTATGGCTAAGTCTGTATCTGATTTAAAGTACTACAGGACCACAAATTGATGCATTCAGAATGTAGAAGTTCTGAGGTGCACACTTATGGAGGTAAAAC
Source organism: Fulmarus glacialis (assembly GCF_000690835.1). Lineage (NCBI taxonomy): Eukaryota > Metazoa > Chordata > Aves > Procellariiformes > Procellariidae > Fulmarus > Fulmarus glacialis. The sequence continues at coordinate 15,378 of NW_009203514.1, read as the reverse complement.
GTACTGAATAAGAGAATTATATAATTTTCACTACCAGGTTAGAAGAAAAAAAAAATTAAGTAGTAAAAAAAGAGCAATGAAAAGTGAAACCATATATAAATGGTATGTAAAAACATCAAGTAGCACAGTATCCTGCTTTTCAAATGCTTACTGTAGAGAAGCTGCAATGATCAATGTCTTCCTCTTGGAAAAGGACAGCATCCTTAACGAAAATGGCAATAGCTTTTAAGATAAAAGTAAAAAAGAGCTGTACATGGATATAATTTCTGGGACAACGAAGCCTCCTGGGGGGAAAAAAAAAAAAAAAAGTCCTTCTGAGGTAATTAACTGACTTGTACTGGCAGTAATTCAAACATGCAATAAGTCTTGTTTCACCTCAGGTATTTCCAGGCACATATAGAAAGAACACTTTCATCCACTCAGCTCTCTCTGCAGGCAGGCAGAGGTAGACACCTTCCTCATGTAAAGCAATTCACCCCTAGTCTACGCCTTAATCTCCTTCCTTGTTAGGTGGTACCCTGGTGATGTTTCTGGTCTGCCAAATTCCAGGAATCTCAGTTTTAATTTCTGTTCAGTATACCTGAGCCAGGCTTTCGGTCGGCATTATTTTTGGGCCAAGAGAAAACTGCATTTGAGGAATGATCTTTACTGATATAATTCTGACTGTGGCTAAACCGCTCCCAAGAACAAGCATGCAGAGATGTCCTGGACCAACTAGACAGTTTTCTCAATGAACAGGGTAACGATTACTTAGCAAGATTTTTTATACAGCAAAATGCTGTGAGTGAGTTAAATTGTGTTAAATCCCTGTGCAGACAGCCTTATCCAGAATTAAAGAATTCTTCTTTAATTTACCAAAGGTACTCTTATGAATTAACGGAATGCAGATAATTGCTTTAAAACAATTTGGCACATCTACTTTAAATTCTCATGTTCAGTTAATTCAGATTAATTTTTTTGACTGTTATTAAATGCAGACTTTTGGAGGAGTTATACAGCTTCAACTTTATGTTTTCATTTGGAGCTGAAGACGTTAGCTAATTAGCACAGAGCCCCATTAAAAGCTGAATTCCATCCAGATCCAGTAATCTCAGGGTCACCTAATCTTAAAGCTCACTTAAAGTGTGCAGAATTTTATTACTGAACTCAACTGCCAACCCCATTGTTAACTATAACTTTTTCTTCCCTGTTGCTAGGCCTCTTTATGTCCATTGTTTCTTTCTTTCCCCTTATTTGGGCTGCTTTGTTTTCCTGAGGTCAGAGTGGATGTCAATAAACATATCTGTTGACTTCCAGATGTGAGCTAGGAACCAACAGAGGTCAGGAAACTTTCCCTAGAGAAACCTGATTCTCACAGCATGATAATAAAACTCTTTTTTGTCCTGCACAAATACAAGAAATAAACAAAGATTAGTAAAATAAATCCTACATGGCAGCAAACACCAAATCTACATTAAATGAGAAAACAATCAGTTTTACTCTAGATGGTCTAAATTATACCTGAAAATGCCTAATAGCTGGGTAGTTCAGTAGGAAAGAAATCTTGCCAAACATAGCCAAATTCAGAGCCTAACTTTGAAAACATGTCTTTAGTTGTAAATGTTTCAATGGTAATATATACAGTGCCACAGGAACATTGATTCAGAACTGAGTTCTTTGTGTGTATTCTTCTTATTAATATAAAATGCACTGAAGCCATAAAAGGCAAGCACACATAGTTTATAAAAATTATCTTCATTCCAGCTAAAGCAAGGAAATTTATCTATTGGTTATTTAGGATCAAAGTCAGTTGCTGATTTTTACTAATAGACAGTCAGGGTTTATTTCCCAGTTCTGATTCTTCTTATGTCTGGCTCACTCTGATCACTTTTCATTTCTAGACTCAATTTAATTTATTAAACCAATATGGCTGGAAATCTTCATTTTTATTCTTCTGGATTTCTATCTCTATTTCTTTGTTATGTCAAATGTTATCTCATATAGTCTAAGACACTAAGAACTATTAAAAGAATAGAGGTGAAAGGATAACTTTACATACCTGAATGCAATAAGAACTGTCACAGCAATAATGAGAGAGGTGATAGATACACTGTATCCTACAGTGTAGATGATCTTTATAGTAGAAAAGTAGGATTGCTATAAAAGAAGAGAATTATTTGTCACATAACTGCAGCCAAATGACAGCTGTTTTACTGATTCTGGCAGTTTTGCTTTGTTTGGTGCTTCCAATCTGTTCACATCCCTGACTGCCTTTTTTTTCCCCTCCTTTTAATCCCACAGCAAAATTCAACTGAAATCACCCATTATGTTTCTTTTGTGAAGACCCATTCCGTAACTACGTGGATACAGCCCAGTTTGATAAACAAACAGGTATTGATCAGGATAGTTTCCAGCTTGTTCATAAACCCATAAAAAAATAAGCCAGTCTTCCACGAGGGCATTGTAAAACTCTTATGCATTTTTATAAGTGCTGCATTTTATACCATGTTTTCTCCACAACAATAATAGGACAATCCTGCTGGCAGCTGGCTGCATGATGAATACAGAATTTTGTCAGCCTTTCTTTATGTTTCTCCACTTTCTTTCGTTCTGCTTCCTTACTTACAATTTTGCCACCTTTTCTTCTTTTCCATTTTTGTTGTGTTGGGTTTTTTTCCTGGGTTGTTTTTTCCCTCTTTCTTCTTGCTTCCAGGCCTTTCTTTATGTTTCTCCACTTTCTTTCATTCTGCTTCCTTACTTACAATTTTGCCATCTTTTCTTCTCTTCCATTTTTATTGTGTTGGGTTTTTTTCCTGGGTTGGTTTTTTCCTCTTTCTTCTTGCTTCCAAACTCAATTGTTACTCAGTCAGAATGTCAATCAAAATCCATTTCAATTTAAATGGCACTTTTATCAGCCATGATCTCTGAGTGAGGATAAGCTGACTTCAACTAACACACATGGAAGCAGAAAATAGAATGAATAAGCTCTAGGCTGCAAATCTTTCCTTTCAATCTAACACAGTCTGTCTCTTGGGTCCCATTTCAATGTTTTTGTATCCTAGAATCTACACAGCTATGCAATGCATTGCTACAGTTCACTGTGAGGAAGGGCAGATACTTGTTTTGAGCCTTAAGTATCACTTAAGGCATTGTAAGGGTAGCATTTATTTCATTTATTTTAGGTGCTTAAAAATTAGCTGCCTAAGTATAAGCAGCTGAGTCTACAGTAAAATGAGCAGGGTGAGAGCATGGCCACAGGATTGTACTGTTAATTGTTAACACAAACCTGTTTCTTCTTATTCTGTTTCTTTTCTAGTTAATGAAGAGAAACAAGCACTCCCAGAAGTCAATTCAACTCGTCGTAAGATGAGACTTTATCACTTTCTGTCAGCAAGAAAAAGGATCTACCACTACACCTGCCTTAACAAGTGCAGGTCAATAGGTCTGGTTTAGTAGAGCGAAACCTTTGGTGCTGAGGACCCTACATCCGTGTTGTGTGCACTTCTGACTAGCTGTAATCTAATCCCATGGGCTGAATTTTTATTATTGGTCAGAGCACACTAGATGCACCCCGCATTTGTTTTCCAGGTTACTTTCATCCATAAGAAGCCAAATCATCCTTTCTCAGAGCACCCCTCAGTGTAAATGCAGTAAGTGGGGTTAGCCAAAAGATTTGAAAAGCTCACACCTGATCCTGACCAAAGCACTAATCTAGGTCAGCCGTGTAGTGATTAGCTTAGACCTACACAATAATTTTTTTGAGATTGATGAAGTTAAATGATGTGGAAACCATGCATAGTGGCCTTTTCTGTCTGGTGGATGAACTGTGATTACCCATGAACCTGACTATGCACAGTTCCAGCCAGAGCTCAAGAAGTCCCTCAGAACTACAAAGCTAGCCAGTAAGTCTGGGAAGCACCACTCCATAAGAAACATATCAAAGCTGTGCTGACCTTCGTTGGCAACCTCCACTTACAAATCAGAGATGAAAAACACAGAAAATAATCAAAGCCTTAAGTGGATAAACCTACAACTGAGGAGTTTACTTGAGGTAAAATGTGGGTTACTACTAAAAAAATCTATAGATTCATTTAAGACTGTTTTTACACCAGAAATGTAAGGAAGCAATGAAAGAAGGAATGAAAGAGAAGAATTGCATTTCAGTGTAAGTGTTTATTTATGGAGAGCAGCAGGTACTGTGGTTTAGAGGCTGTTTGAGTTAAGGAAGTTTGAGTTAAACAGAGTGATAGTAGTCAGTACAAAAAGTAATGGGAAGACAAGAGAAATCTCCCGATGATGATATAAACTAAATTCTCTCCAGCAAGTTGAATGGACTTCATCAACTACACTATAAATGTTATTTTCATTCTTTCTATAGTGTAAAAAAGAAGGATAGTATTCACCTGACTAAAGACAAAAGTGTAGTGATTAACCTGTAGAGAGGAAGGGTTAGACTAGACAACTAACTTTTAATCACTTAAAGCGATTCTTTTCTTTGGAAGAGGAGTTACAGGAAGCTAAACACAGCTATAGAATACCTTTGTATCCTTATAAGAGACGAAGCACTGTATTTTCCCTGTACATATAACCTCCAAATATCACCAATTGTGCAAATGTAGCTGAAGAAATATGTCAAATTCTGATCTGCATTACAGAGATGTAGATTTTGAAACTTTTTTTCCCCCCTTATTGAATTAGATATTTTATGCTAAGCAGGATGAGAAACCAGAAAGCCCACTTGTCCTTAGATAGAGAGTTTGGAATAGTGGTGTTATAACAGCACATTTGCTGTACTTGTGCTGTGATGACACAAAATCATCTTGCTGACTGATGTTATTGAAATGTCTTGATTTATATTTTATGAACATTTTGTGATATATCTCTAGCTGTTACATCTGCGAGCAAGTTCAACAGAACTACATGACTGTACAGAATTTGCAGCTGGCTTTATTTTTATTACACTCTTATACCTCAATAATAAAACATCCTTAGTAATTCTCCAAAATAAGTGACTAGAGGAAAATTTGAATTGCATTCCATACTTGGTAAGAAATTTCGGCTTCAGCTGAGTTTCCGTCCCCAGTGGTCTGCAGGAATAGAAAAGAATCCTGTAACGTCAGCACACCATTCACATATATTTATTTAATTCAACTTACTTCTTCAAGCGGAATCTCATCTTCTACTGGACAAGCAATATGGTAGGGAGGGAATGGGTCAGACCAGCCTTTCTTTGTGCAGTTCCTTTTTACTATCCCAGCTGAAATAGAAGCACTTATTTTTTTCTGATGAAGAGCCACATAACACAGAAAATAAAAACCAGGAGAAGATCTCTTGCTGGTATGAAAGTTATACCAGGAGGAGAGGATCATCTCCATTAGCATCTGACAGAGTTGATAGGACATTTTGCATGTGTACATTCAGGTAGTCAGATACAAAACTTCTCACTTTACCTGGAGACAAACAATGGGAAGAAGTGAGAGAACTGAGGTGACAAAGGTAGAGGTGGGAAGGAGTAAGGAAGAAATCATATCAGGGACAAGGAAGTCCATTGAAGAAGATTGGGAAGCACTGCTCCATTAGATTTCTGCCTCGTTCAGTGCTCATGCCTCTAATGTATCCCTTCTCGCTCCCACCTTCCTTGGGGCTTACTCTTTCTTTGCAGATCAGAGGCTGGAATAAGCAGTTTGTTCTTTGAGGATAGCACATTTCCATAAAAAGATTTATGAGTCAGATGAAGGGTAAGTAAAAGAATCCCAGGGCAGGAAATGAATCTGCACAGATGAAAGGGATCTCCCTTATCCCTCATTTATAACTAGCATGTGTTGGATGAGGCAGAGGTTGGGCTTTGCAGTTTCTTTTTCTTGTGGAACTGTGGAATCTAGGTCTTTCCTGGAAGATCGTTTCCTCCTTATGGGCTTGCAGTTTGTTCCTAGCCATATGTACCCAGAGAGTAAGCAGTCACAAAGATCATGCATTGGTTTGCATGGTCTTGCATTTGACCCAACGCATGCTACTTCAATGACAAAATTCTGCTTTGTATCTCCTACCTTGATCTTAAAGAACAATCACAGTATTCATTCCTCTGCCTTTCATTTCATCCCACACTAATCAGAGCATAAGTCTCATAAAGCCCCATGCTTAAGTTGTGACCTAGACAACCCCCATACGAGCTCTGTAGAAAACTCACCCAACAAGCTGATCCCAATAGAAATCACTCTATTTCAGTGTTCTTTGCTCTGTGGCTCAGGACCTTATCACAGACTGTGGGATTATACCCAGTTATGGATAATGCTTAAAATATGAGGAGAACGGTTAAGCTCCCTCAGATCCTACTGAAATCTTTGGAGTAATGCTTTGATCCAGCTAGAGAGCAGGAACTTGCAATGTTCTGTCTTCACCCCGCATTTTCAGAAATGCTCTTGCCAGCCATGCAGCACCACAATAGGAGTACAACCATGATAGCACATCACCTGGCTGCTTCATGAAGTCAAAGAGGATGTTTGGGCATAGCAAGGCAAGAGTGTCTCCAGCTTCTGCCTCTGGCCAGCACAGTAATTTGTCCCAAGTTCTCTTGCAACCTCAGACAGAAAGTGAAATGAATTTTTAAGCATAATTATATTTAAGCAAAATAATAAAAAAAACCCACCACCAAACACCTTTTTAAACTTTGACCCTCCACCCCTTACATATCTTATAAAAATAGTTTAGCTTCAATTTTTATTCTATAGCGAGAGACAAACACCTCCAGAGGACTACTTAATGTGTTAGATTGGGGTGGGTTTTGAGATATAATACAATACATGAAAATGTATTGTGGAAATGGGAGGGAGAGTGATGCTGGAAGAAAGATCAGATTACAGTACTTGTTAAGGGGTTACCCAATTTTATAGATCAACACACCCTCACACAGTAAGCATGATGCCATGATAGCATCCAGTTGGGGAAGGAATAGGACAAAGACAGAAAGATTCACTCAGGCAGATTGACTATCCATATTTGAATGTGAAAAAAAGGTTGAAAAAAGGAATTGAAAGGAATGGGAGTATATGGAAGAAGAGCTGACCAGAGAACAGGGATGTGTGACAATAAATAAAACACTCAAACATGCACATTGGCAGCATGGCTGTGTCTTGAATCTGGTAGGATGTCACTTCTCTGTCACTTTTTTCATCCCTCACAGATGGATACCTGGTGGTGTTGCATTCCCACGCTCTTCTGAGTCCTCCAGACATTCAGCCTCCTTTTTCTTCAGCTCTGTCATAAAATCACATTCTGGGTGGACGTTCCCAGCAACCTACAGGGAGAGGAGTTTCAGCTGCTTAGTGAGAAGGGTTTGGGTAGGATGTCTTGAGCCATTAAGTCCAGACCCACTTCTGCAACTAACAAAGCTATGTTAAGGACATAGAGCACTAGCTTACGGTTTAGCAGTCAAAGGGTGTCACTGTCTTTGCACCAGTTGCAATGCTTTTGGCAGATGAACCCAGCCGAGCTCTGTCAAAGGCAGTGAGCTCTTCTACTTTACATCAGAGCAAATCCTTAGGGTATAGCTGTCGGAGGATGACAGCTACAGCTCTGTACTGGAAACTAGGATTTCTCTGGCTATGTTCATAATGAAAGACCTCTTTGCTGGGGCCTGGGTTTGAGTGCAGGACTCATTTGCACCCTGACTTTAGCCCCTGCTAAATCTGGGCCCAGGGAGAGAGAGTGTATTTGGATGGGCTTCTTTTCTTAACATTGAAGGGCCCAGCACTGCAGTGCATGCTGCAGAGCCCACCTGCTCCTCAGCATAGACATGTCCCTGCCAACCTCCAAAGAAACAACATCTTGAAACCACATACAATTACTGCAAAATTGTCTTCTGAATGAGCTCTTCACTCCAAAAGGAATTAATCTGTTCTCTCTCTTCTGCCATCTGCCTTTCTTTACACGGGGTGGGAGGCAAAACTCCTTTCTTTGGAAAAAAACTCTGCACCAAAGTATTTGTTGGTTTGGTATGCTGGTCTAAAGAAAAAAATTGACACCCAGTGTTTTAACAGCAGGAACTTTTTAGTTGCTTTAGTCCTTATTTAGACTTGTGCTTACATGGACACCACAAGAGAATTAGAAGGGATCCAGAGTATCTTGGCCACCAAAGGACACAGTCTGCAGCAGGCTGTTATACACCACGACTGCTGTGAGTGTACGCACTGTGCAGAGGTACACATGTCTATTTTTCATGAAGAAAGCAGTATATGCCTTGCCCAACCATAGCCATTGTCCCCAGTCCCAGAAGGCCAGTTGTCATCAGAGACACTCTCATCTTAGCTCTACGCCCTGGCCACTGGTGCCAGTGTGTTCTGTATGTGTGAATATAGATATAAAGACACAGATACACAGAACAGAATATAAACTCAGGATGAGACTTGCATAGTGAACAGGTGGCTGGCATATGGCTCAGTTTTGTTCCACCCAGGGAAGATTAATATTCAGGGAATTTGGAAAATAAATAGCTGGCTTTCAGTTCATTCAGAGGGCAGACCATATCCATTCCAATAAGCTGGTGTTTCCCCTCCATGTTAATGTCCATATCTCATGTTGGTCTGCAGAGCATTCAAACTGCATATTGGCTACAGCTTGAGGCTCTCAGGCTGCTGGAGAATACTGGATTAATTGCACAGCCTTTGCTCTTCTGGGGTTTGGACCCTGGCAGTTGAAAATGGCATGTATCCACATGTATGCCCTTCAAGGAGATAGTCTGCTTCCCATTTACTGCACTTTTAGGAGGATGTGGTTTTCCTGCCAAACTGACAGACAGCAGTGCCATGGATCAGTTTAAGGCAGCAATGAAAAGGAGGGCCTCATACTCAAGGCTGAATGAAATCTGGTGTATGTGAGAGGAGGGTAACTATGAACGGATGGAGCAGAGGCCAGCAATTGCCTTAGCCCCGGGAGGTGGAGATCTGATGTGTAGGATACCACAGTGATGTCAGCCCCCATCAGTAAAACCAGGTAGTCGAGGAAGCCTCTCAACTCCACTTCACTAAGATATGCAATGGTAGGCAGGATGACAGAAAATCTGTCTTGAACATCTTTGCTCACTTGATATCTCTTCTCATGCCAACTTATATTCTTCCCCCCTTATACTCACCCTGGACAATGAAAGTCATCTATGTTGAAAAGCTTACTACCCATCACGTACGACAGCTATTGCAAAAAGTAAATTTATTAGTCAGCAGGAAAAACAGTCAACCCGTTTACTGAAAAACTATTTTACAACATTCTCTTGGTTCAGTGAACTGTGCCCAGAAAAACCTCAGTAGGCAGGAAATGTACCCATTTGCACAGTTCTAAATTATTTCTCCTGGCAAAAAAGGTGACTAGATTTTGCCTGTGAAAACTTTCTTTGCTCACTGAAATGTTCATGGCAAGAACAAAGCTTGTTCGGCTTATTCACCAGTTCAGGAAAAGTTTTCTCCTTTTCTTTCTAAGTCTCCAGACTCATGAGAACACTTTACCACATGCATCTCAAATAAAAAGGTGAGCCTGATCCAGTGCCAGGTATTTAAATTATTACCTCTTCCTTCAAGAAAACCTGGCCTTAAGAGATGCTCTCACAGTTTATATTCAAGTCAGCGCTAACCACTGCTTGAATAAACAAGCAAGATCCGCTATGACAGAAACTCAGGTAAAATAAACTAAAAAGATTTATTCCACTCCTAAGCTCTGTTCTAGATATATTCATCCCCCTAGAGCATTTGACTACATCTAGCAGACCCTTATGCTTTCCTAACAGCTCTGAATACTATTCCCAAACAAGGTGTAGAATCAGGTTCCAAACTACTCTGAAAACATCTTTAGACTTACTTGTTTAATCTCATTTTCTACCTCCTTCCCTTCTGCCCACTTCTGCAAGCGTCAAATAATGGGATAGAGGTATGAGCAGTTCTTTAAGACAAGAATAAATGTCTGTGTAGATGATTCAGCTCCCTTTGGTGTCTACATCTACAGAGACATACATCATCTGATCTAGTCATCTTAGGTTCCTTTCATGAGGATAACAGAGAGAAGCTAGCATTTTTGTGCATAGATCAGTTGAATTATTTCATACATTTACTTTTGGATGGAATGAGTTATGGGTTAGATTGAATTCACTAGGATTCCCCTGACTGTTAAATCCATGGTTACTTTCTAAATTTGGGCTTCAGCACTAGGTTAGATGAATACCACTTACTACAGCTACTGAAATTATGCACAGATCATTACAGCAGAGCTATTTTCCCTGGTAGCTCAGGTGATAATAAGATTAGTGTTTCTGGTTTGTAGGATCCCTAAAGAAATGAAGCTCCATAAAATCTTTTAGTTTATCACTTCCGTAATTCACTTGTCTTAGGACCCTCCCTACAGAAACTCCCTCTGTAGCTCAGAGGTCACAGAATCACAGAATGGTTGAGTCTAGCAGGAACCTCTGGGGATCATCTAATGCAACTTCCCTGCTCAACAGGGTCAAGTAGAGTAGGTTGCTCAGGGATGCGTCCAGTCGGGTTTTGGATATCAACAAGGATGGGGACTCCACAACCTCTCTGGGTAGCTCCTTCCAGTGTTGGGATACGCTCACAGTAAAAAGTAGTTTCTTTTTTTTAAATGGGATTTTCTGTATTTCAGTTTGTACCCATTGCCTCTTGCCTTTTCATTGCATACCACTGCCAGGGGACCATTCAGATTGCCTAGGAGTTGAGCTGTCCTCAGGAGAGATCCCTCTCTCAACGGAGTAGAGGGAAAGTCCTGGATAACTGACATCTTACTTTAGGGTCTTCAAAAAAAAGTTTAATATTATGGTGGATGAATGTGGGCTCTTCTACCACAGGCAGTGTCTTGTGTTGGGTAGATGAGGCAAAACAGGAATCCAAACTTGACTTGTTTCTTTTTCTGAATTCTGCTAATTAGTAAAGAAAACATGAAGCAGAGGTTCTAGCACTTTTCATGGTTATTTACATCCATGAAGATGGACAGATGTAAAGTACCGTTTCCCTGAGAGCCACTTAACATACAGCAGGTGAGATCTGCAGACATGCCTGTTCTGTAGACCTTGCTGAGTAACTACAACCATTTCACAAAGTTGAGCAGAACATACATGTCTCCTTTCAAAACTGTGCTGTCACCAGTTGAATTGCTCACATTTTTAAGAATCTATTGGTTAAAATGTTCATGTGGAGTGCAGCAAACCTAGATTCAATTCCCTGCAAAACCTGCGAAGTTTCAAGTTTTTGTTCCCCATTTTTCGAGGCCACCGGTATCCCAATAAGGCTTGTTTAGGGAGAAGGTTCCTAATCATGCAGCATGAAACCATTCTGCATCTGCACATGTAACTTTCAAGTAAAAAATGTGATGTGCCTGATGAATTTTGATAACTGTTAGCAGAACTTCAAAGAAGAGGCAATGGAAGGAGAAAAGAGCAGATGGATGGCAATTTCGGAATGCATCTTCCCAGGTCCATGCCAATCTGAACATATCAATTTTGGATCAGTCTTTTAACTGATTCCATGATAACTACTCTTTGGCATTACTGATGGGCAAACACAGTAACGTGTGGGCCCTCATTTTCCAACAGCTTTTCATTCCCAGAACATCCAGAACAATTCACTAAGGCAGAGCAAATTGGATAGCAAACTCACTGGGCACTAGATACCTTTAAAGGACTTTGACATGTGGAAGTCAGCTACACCTTTGAGATGCTTCCACTACCATGAGACAAAATAAATTAATAATGGCTTAACTCCAAACTGAGTTGCTGTTAGGGTTTTGAGGGGCCTTAGTGGCTCTGCTAAGCCTGCCCTGGGGCCTCCCCCTACTCTACCCATGGGTCCAGGACCCCTTTTCAGCTCAGTCTTTGCCCCAACAATGCTGTAGGATGGTGGTTGCAAGTTCCACCACAGCCCTGCCCTGCACAGCCATGGGCCCCGCTTATGTCTCAGCCTGGCCTCAGCCCATCCTTGTCCCCATGGCCCTGTGCGATGAACCTGGGCTATGTCTGACCCTGAGTTCCCTCACCGGGCCTGATCCTGACACTGATCCTGACAGGCTGATATGCCCCCCAGTCTGTCCTGCCCCTTCACTGGAGATGGTGGGATGGGCTCTGCCTGGCAAGGTCCTGCCCTGCCGGTCAGGTTATCATTTATAGAATAAATATAGCTTAGAAACAGAATAAGTGCTTTTATTGTGGTCATATTTACACCCCATTTGGAGTTAAGATAAGGAAACAGGTATTTCCCCAATATTCTTTTCAGAAAGGCAAAAATGATAGGAATTGTGCAACAGGAGCCAAAATAGAAAATCTCTTTGAGAGGACCATAGCTGATATTTCAGGTTGTTCTCCTGAATAACTTTATACAAAAATCTTCTTGAGGAAAACTAAACTACAAATGAAATAAACACTGATATGTTCCAAATAGAATATGAATTTGCAGTTGCTATATCCATCAATTAATAGGTATTAAATGGAGCTGTGGGTTAGCACAACCACAGAAAATCAAACAAATCTTTACCCTTGTCAGAGGGCCCCTGCTGAAAGTCTTGTTAATGTGATAAAAATAAAAAAAGACAACAACAAAAGAAAACCCTCTTCCAGATCAGGCTCTAAAGAGGGACATGAAATGCACACATAAGAAAGTAAACTTCCCTTTTTTAAATTATTCTTAGTGTTTTCATAAGATCAGGCTGCTTGAATGATGCTTTTCCTCTGTTTTCTCTCATATACATCAGAACGGATCAATATTTACATTCTTTTCACATTACAGTAGGCACCATATAGCCTACTACTGTAGCTGTATGACAGCAAAAAAATCTCAGTTTATGGAAGCTGAGAGTCAGCCTCTTAAGCACTTAAAACCTCTCCAAAAGTTGAGTTCAGCTCTTCCAGGGAAAGCATACTATCACGTTATACCAACAATGAAAACAGATGGTTGCTTTTCTACCATTTTCTACTCAAATAAGAGTTGTTTACTTATCCTCTATTATAATAAAATATGCAACACACGCTAGGAGGTTTTTACTATACACTTACACATAAACTTGTTTTTGATCAGTGCATAATTTTAACCAATCCAACTTTATAGAAGAAGGGTAAATGGGACAGGTTCTTACAGAGACCTTCAGTGATATTTTTAATTATTAGCACTGGATCCTGATATTCTACTTATGAGCAATCATACTTATCTGCTCCCACTACAGGGAAGCGGAGTTTGTCATACAGATAATACAAAGGAAACCATAGCTTCACATTGGTAAAAAAGTCTTTTCAGTCATTTCACAGTGTTTTATTTCTCTTGACCCACAAAAACCAAGCTGCTGTGCCACCTGTCATGAAATGCTCCTTCAGAGAAGAGATTCCCAAGGAAGAGGAAAGGATATAGCAGAAGGATCACAAAAGGAAGATGCTGAAAATGTAATTACTCTCAAAAGCAAAGAAAATATCCTTCCCCTACTTTTCACAGACCTTTCCTGATATCTGTGTGATCCTGAATGCTGGTTTACTAACCATTGCCCAAAGCAAAATATCAGCAAGACCTCTAGGCTTTTTAATGCATTTGGATATTTCTAAGTCTGCCATAAGCATCCCCTGCTGGATCGACTCATTTATTACCTGTAGCATCTCAGCTGCTCACATATTAAATAACATTAATGCTACCAATAAGGCAGATGAAATTGTAACTAGTAAGACTGCGTAATCTGAAATTTAAGAAAACTCTGTCAAAACTCAGCTCCTGCAATGTAACAGCTCTCCTCCAGTTTCTTCTTCTTTGTCACTGTCTTTTAAAGCCTACACACAAAAAAAGGAGGGTTCTGCCAATTACGTTGTTTCTTCTCAGTGAGTGTGCAGTAAGAAAGCAGTGAAATGCGTTGATGTATAGATCCTACAACATGTGTCCCTTCTGCCGCTGTTCACACTTTTCATAGCGTCTTGCCTTGTTTAACTGGAATCCAAAGCAAATAAAGAGAAAAGAGACTCATGCAAAAAGTAAAGCTGTATCTGACCGTCTGCTCCAAGGAGAAAATGAACAATTATTGAAAAACAATGAACTAAAAGCTTTTTTTCATGCAATTACTTACAAGCACTGCCAGACTCAGGGTGTACAAAGCACAGTGGTACAGAGCCCTAGGGTTCATGTTCCAAAGCAAGAGTCAGATTTCACTTTAGCCTTTCTTAGCATCTTTCACCTGCTTTTTGACTTCCCTTTCTCCTGTCAGTTGCTGATTTGAAGCATTTATCTTTTTGCACAGCGGTGACGTAACAATACAGTGAAGTGGGAAATAAATATTAACAACTCCCTAAGCTGTATTTAACCTGCTTCCCACCTTTTTGACTTTGCTGCATGCTCAGACTGGACTGGGTGAATTGAGTGACTGATCCCAAGATTACGGGAACCATGTACCTCCTAGTAAGACCCCGGTTTCTTTCTTTGTAACACAAAATGATTTTAGGAGGGATGGACAGCTCTAAATGTTGCTAATCCTGTATTAAAACAACATGGCTGGCATAAGAGAAACCCTCTCCTAACAGCTAATATTAATGTCAATTTATTCTAATAAAACACATTTCATAGTGTGGCTTCAGTGTATCTTTGTGTGGGTGTGTTTGTATGGAGTATAATGACCATGGTATTATATTTTAAAATACGGGATCAAAAACTACTCACAGGCATGTGAACACAAATTCTGCTGGGTACCTGTTGGACATTGATTTGAAGGCAAAATTCACAAGGGATTCTTCTCACTTTGCTTCAGACTTCTGGAAGTTCAGTGTCTAAATCTGAACAAGTCAACTTCTCTAGTCAAACTATAGAAATATATACACTCAGCTCATTCATCTCATCCTAAGCTTTAAGACAGCCCAGATGAATCCCACTCCAGAAATACCCAGTTTCACTCAGAGTTGAACGTCTAATGTCTAAACGTTGTAAAGTCAGGTGTATTCCAGCCACCCTGTGTGTATATGAAAGCTTGTCTACCAATTTATACTATTTTGAAAGACTTCAAATTCCATATCAACATTAAGCAAAAGTTAACATTGAAAAATCAGAGACACGAGATATGAAATACCTTTAAAATATTGTTCTCCACTCCTCTATTCTCATGTCATGCCATTCCTCAAAATAATTTCTTAACCCCAGCTCCCATCTTCCCACAACCGTCCGTCCTACAACCCTGTTTTCACCTCTGACACTGCTTTTTGTCCATCTTCCCAGCTCATTTTTCTGCAGTTATATCAAATGACCTCTTACTCCATATCTGCACAGGTTGGGTAGAGGAATGCTGAGACCTTAGAAAGGAGCCTTTCAGTTCCTAGAGTCACCACGGCTATAAGGAATTAAAGTTGTACTTATGGAGGGCTTGATTACATTCATAGAATCATAGAATCATAGA
>NW_009203513.1:0-23253 GCF_000690835.1 Fulmarus glacialis | reverse complement strand
CCCCGGGGGCGGGCCTGCTCCCCGCCATGCCCACCGCGCCTCGTGGCCCCGCCGGGCACCGGGGTGAGTGCAGAGGCCCATGTCCCGTGTTGGGATGAATTTTGGTGTCACTACCGACTGTGGTGGCAGTGGCCCTGAGAAAGCTTTTACGTCCTGGGGCGTAATGCACCTGCATCACTTGCAGTGGTGGGGCCGGGTTTCCTGGACTGCCAAGTAACTCCCCAGCTTCGCGTTCCGTAGCAGTGCGAATGGCTGGGCATGGGGCTGGAGCTATGATATTTTGCAAGTTCAGTACAGCACAGCATTCAAGTATGAGAAAAATGCTGCACAACTACATCCTGACATGAAATACGAGCCTTATGAACTGGGCTTCCTACAGAGAGCAACTCCCTGGTGAATTTTCTCCGGAATTAATTTTTTTGTTCTTTGAGGCTATGACGATGGTTTCCTCTGCCTTAGGTGACTCAGGTAAGAGGCTCATAGCCATAATGCCTGCATTAATTCCACAATGGTATATCCTCCATTAAGTAAGAATGCTGTGAGAGTTGGTAGAAGCAAATGGGACACAACAATGCTACAGCGCTTTTTTTAGATATGATGTGCAGAAAGGAGATTGCTACTTACCTCTGTGAGATGAGGAACTGAGCATTACGGCAGAGCTAAAGTCAAAGCTACTCTCATCTTTACCAGCTAGAGCCCACATTCAAGAGTATTGGAAATCATTATCATGCTGTCTGTGGGTCCACCTGAAAAAGAAACCATTCCTACACCTCACAGAATTATCATCAGCCAGCACTAAAGATGGGGTAGTTGGCTATGGTACAATTTTATGAGTACAGACTAGTGAAAAGAAACGGACTGGAAATTGAGCTAGGCTAACAATGAACACAGCAGCTCACAGCAATGCTTCAGCCCATTTCCTAGTTCCTAAGAATTGATCACTGCTAGGGCTCAGTATCTCCTCTTGTTCTCTCAAGTCAGGATCAAGTGGGCTAAATGGAAACAAGCCCTTCAGTGCAGGGGCTGTAGAGGTCAGCAGGGTGATGAGAAAGGAAGGGGAAGTTTATCTGCTCCAGGTACTCAAGTTCTTCCCTCTGCTTTCATTGGGAGTGGCGCTGTTGATCAGAGAGGACAGCACTTTCCGTGAGCACTGTGTCTGTGTACAGTTCAAACGAAAGTGTTCGTTTGCTTCTGGAGCACACCACACAATTCAGCTGTTCTCTTTTAGGAATGTGGATAGCTCATTGTCCCCTATCTCTCTACACACAGGAAGGTCCCCCTGGGATGAATCATCTCAAACAGCCCATGTGGCCTCTCTGTTGGTTAAATGAAAAAAGGAAACAAGTAAAATGCAAAACATTTATTCGAGTGTGTTGTACAAAAAGTTTCCAGTCATAAAATGTATATTACAAATCATTGAAAAAGACAAGACATTTGGCATGCATATTCTAAAAAGAAAAAAACCCACTTTGAAATGATAAAGTCTAGATCATTATGTAGTTTTCGTAAGTTCCATGTGAACATTTTCATCATTTTGTGTTTGTATTTCAATTTGCAACCTTTTTCTCAATTCCTTATTTAAAAAACTTGAACCTTCCAAAAACTCGTCTGCAACAGGTGACTGGAGGTAGTCAGTTAAACTGACCAGTGACCCTAGAACCAGAGCTATCTAAATAAAGATTGTATTAAAAAAGTTAAAAAAATTTAAAAAAAAAGAAATCACAATTCAAGTCACAAGGCATCACTGTTATGAAAATACAGTTCAACTGAGAAGGTACTATTGTGCCCAAATGAAAAACATTTTGGCTTAAACTCATTTAAAATAGCTTATTGCTTGCAATTTTAGTGTAATGATGATCTGGGTAGCTGGAATACACAGTAACATCTACCTTATCAACACAGAATCATCACTTCATTAAAAGCTAACTAGAAAATTTGGAAGTTAATGAAACATATTTTCTTTTCCTGACCTCCAAGTCAATTCACTGCTTGTGCTATTCTTAACGGAGTCTTTCAATATTAAGCATCCTGTTCACTCTCTAGACCTTAGCATTTCAAGAAAGGCATTATGTTTACAAATAATAGTTGCATGTAAATATGGTCTTGTATAAAAAAACCCCACTTTTAAATTATTTTAAACTGGTTTAAAGCTAATCATATTGAAGGGCAAATAATTCTGTTTCCCAGGCCATTTGAAGTGAGAAAAGAAACTCTCCAATATAATTTGTCTTGACATTCAGATAAAACAATGCTTTGAAAAATGCAATCACTATCTCACCTTCCACTCACTGGTTTACAACAAGGCTTTGTTTCCTGCTCACACAGGGTTTGGACCCAACAGTGGCAATAAAATCCAGTATCAAATATGGATAATGCCTTTGTTTAGAGATAAGACTTTCAAAAGAAGATACAGAAAGAAGAGCTAGAATGACATCACAGTGAGGAAGTGAAATAAGTGGCTAAAGAGATATAAAACATACAGCATGCTTGTTTTCATACAGCATCAAAATCTTTCTGATGCACACAAAACATTCTCAAATGTTCTGCGATATAGAGAGGATTTCTACAAGCCTCTTCTAACTAACCCCTATTCAGGTGGTAGTTAAAGGATGAGCATTAAAAAGAAGAAAAAAGGGTATATAAAAAACCAGTAAGATCCCTGAACTGAACATGAGGTGTGCCGTTGCTCAAGGATAAACATGCAGATTAAGTGATCTCCTTTCACAGTATGGTCTGCTTCACGCTGCAATACAATTTTCATGACTAATGTAAGCTGCAGACAAGCTCGTCTGGCTTTCACATTACAGGTCATGGGAAGCAGATCTTTATTTTCTTCCTGAGACATTTGGTTCCTACTACAAACACAAACTCTGCCAGCCAACTTCCATCTAATGGCAAAATGGTGCTGAAGACAAGTGATCAATACATCAGTGTAAACTATTGTTTTTGTCAGGGCAAATCTAGAGTCCTGAACTAGCCTAAGTAGACACACTGGGAAATAAAGCTGTGCAGCAACAAAGGAATCATACCCACTCTATTACTTGGAGTCACTGCAACACAACAGCTAAAGTAACAAATACAGAAGCGAGGGAGAAAGAAGTGGCATGAAATGTCAGAGGCTCTCTGTAACCATCTTATTCTGCAGGACACCACGTTACCAATGGTTCTGCAGATGGATGGACTTGTTCTGACAGGACCATTTTCACATGGTACAAACTTAGGAGTAGGTAGTATGCGTTTATCATATTTTATATGATATTCTGTTACGATCTACACAATGAAAAGATTGGCTTAACTATTCTGCTGCAGTTATGCTGTTATTCCTTCCCTCTCTTAACCAGTGAGAATAATTTAGGAATCATTTTTACTATTTCATCCAGGATAAAGTTGTTTGCTTATTTCCCTGAAATAAGAACATCCATATGGGTAATTACGCTCAAGTAACTACTCTGATAAAAGCTATACTGGTTAATTTCCCTAATAAGAGAAGCCTTAAAATCATTTTTTTCCTGACAAGTCACATCTATTTCTCCTCCTAAGCTCTACACCTGATATCAGACACTGGAGTAGAAACACTGACTATCCTCCAGCTTCTTCAAGAGTGGTTCACATACAGGATCAAATAGGAAAAGAGGGCAAGGGGACACTGGATTTTATTTGAACAAAAAGCTTTAATTATCCTGAAAAAAAATTATCCTTGAAATACAGAAAAAAAAGAAACAATGCTTTTTGGTTTGGTAAAGCCAAAAAACCTCCCAGTATGGAGCACCAACTTTAAAGGGATAGTGCCGTTATACTGAAGCTCAGCATCAAAAGCAAGAGGAAAGGATGGTGTCTAGAGAAGACACACACACAAAAAAGAAAGTACATGGAATACAGTAGTTTTTCTGTGTCTTGTAATTTACAGCTAGGAATTACTTATCATATTTTTAGTAGCCTTTTAGAAAGCACTGTGGAGACAGAATCACCCACATTTAGACTGTTGGCATTCAGTTTTTCCCACAGTGTCTATCACTGTTTTATATGAACACCTGCATATACCTAAACATGGTACTGCAGAATAAAATAAACTGTTTCCAAAGTTAAAGGACACAGTTCCAAATCTAAGGACAAATTCTGCAGACTGTTACTGAAGGGCACAGTGCTCATCAAATAAGATCTGCAAGCACCAGTCCTTAAGGCTACAAGAAGACACATTCCCCATACAGTAGCTGTTAAGAAAACTATGGCTCAGGTAGCAAGAGGTTTTTCCTCATTCAAGCTGCCTTTCCTAGCCCATTCTTTACAGAAAAAAAACCAATCACAGAAAAAATGCAAATGAACTACAAAAAAAAAATTGCTTTAGTATTTAAGATCACAGAACAATCTTAAATTTACAGGACAATATTAAAGAATAAGCAATCTGAAAACTGGCCAATGTAAAAAAAATAAATACAGATCTTTAGGAAAAAAAAAGGCAAAAAGCCCTCAAACATTATGTAAGTATATTATGGAAGCTGTGGGTCAGAAAGGGAAATGCTGTCCAGTGGTTGGAAGGTGCATTGCAAAAATACTTTTACATTGATTGCATTCATTTGCATAACAACAAATTTAGAAAAGGTAATTGATAACAGTATGTCTGAGAAACATAATTTCACTAGATACATTTTACAGAGAGATAGACATAATTTACTACATATTTAACCTTCTACTCAAGCAGAGTGGGGAAATTACATTAGAAGAACGGTCAAGTACATCAATAAAATTATCCAACTAGCCCAAACAGCCAAATCTTCATACTGCTTTTTTGTAATAGGCCTTCTGATAATGGATTAAAACATAATTCTAAATTTCTATTAGTTTAACTTCAGTAATTCAATCATCCCACTCAAACAGAGAAAGTAGCATCTTTGATTTATTTTTAAATGGTAAAATAAATTTATAAGCTTAAAAAAACCCTTTTGTTCCCACCCTGCTTGCATTACAAAGCCATCAGTCAAAGCCACTAAACTGACTTTCTAGGTTATATCTGTCAGTCACAATACTGTTCAGAGAACATAATGTCCAAAAGCCACCGAAAACATCCAAACCTTGTAGCTTGTTTGATGAGTCTAAACTATTTGAATGACAAGATCAGAGTTCAAGAGTGCAGGTAAAAACCAGGATTCTATGCTGGCATCAAATGGTATCCAAATTTTGTATCCACCAATAACTAGTGGAAAAAATATTTGCTTGTACAGTAGCCAATACATTCTTTGGAGCCGTCAAGTATTTTTCCTAGTGCTTAAAGATGCACTACTATATGAATACTAACCCTAACCAGGAGTCAGAGTTGTCTCCACAGAAATGCAGCAGAAGAAACCTTAAGCTAAAGGGACACTATCAGATACAAAATGCATCGTACTGGAATAAAAATAACCTGCTGCTCATACGAAGCATTTTTTATAAAAAGCATTATTCTCCCTTCACTCCCTGTTAGCCTTTACTTCGAGCATTTGACCATTGCAAAGCAATGCTTACGTCCTGAACAACAGCAGTTTCTTTTAACTTTTTTAAAAGTCACTAAACTATTTCTGTACTATTTTGCAAATACTGCTTCTTAAGGTATCTGACAATGCCCCTTTGAATATAAGAAAAGTATGAACAAGCTGCATCTACCTCTGATTAAAAAAAAGTCAACATTTACACAGGATAACCTTTAAAATCCCCAATATTTATCATTGCCAAAAGTAAAAGTATTTTAAACATCTAAAATCGTAATAATTCTATTTAATGCTGAATATATCAAAAGCATTAAATCATGATGCTTAACATCATAAGTACGGTACATCACAACTTGCGTCCATGATTTAACAAGGTCTCATTTGTGACAATGTCAAAACCCCCTGAAAATAAAACAGTTAAAACTCTGGTTTTGACACTTCCATACCTTAAAGTGGTGTATATATTCAGTAAGCAGAACCCACCATTCTCCATCTTCTGAAATAATGATATGGAGCTAAGGTGTTGACAGACTCAGATGTTTTTACCACTAGGCTGTCAAATCCTGGAGTAGGACAAGATGCCATGGTCCTGAGCCGAGAATGTCTAAAATGCAGCTTCCCTTTATTACTTCCATTGGTGGAGTAGCATTTTTAATGAACTTGGGGTCTAATTTTCCTAAGCTGGGCACTGCTGAGGATACCAGGCAAGATACTACCATTTCTTAAAGTATGGAGGAAACACTACTGCGAATCTCTCCTGGGGCCCTGCAGATGAACATGCTTTCTTAAACTTTTTTTTTTTAGTTATCCTGGTTATATATGCAATTATAGATTTACCATACACTCAAGGAGTCTCATCCCATTTTAGCTAAAAATTTCTTTTTTGCTGCAGGTTTGTACATAAGATTTTAAACTCTGCATGGGGAAAAATGTTGTATTCCAATATAGTGTTTCAACAGAGGGAAAAATAAAGAAATCTATTAAAGTTCTGGCAGTTTTGTTCAGTAAAGGTTTTTTTTGAAATTTTTTATAAAAATGTACCAAGGAGCAAACTTCAAAGAAATCAGATGATGCGTATATAAAAATAGTTTTCAGTGGCTCTGGAGGGAAAAAAATAGCAAAAATAAAAGGAAATAAATGAAAAAAAAAAAGCAAATAATAGTTTCTATTTTCTTTCTTCACATCACTGAGCATCCTCTAGAGGTTGTTCTGGGATCCCCCTAAAATAAGACAGACATAGTTGAACTCAATTCTTACTAGCTTTTCATATTGTAAGCCTAGACTCTGGTTATTATCTCAGTTGTTAAAAGCTTTTTTTTTTGTAGTTTAGTTATATTCAGGGAACATCACAACTATAGAGAAAGCATAGCACATGTCACAGTCTACTGCCAGAATTAAGACACTGCTACTCTGGTTGTGGTTTTCTATGATGGGTTGGTCGGTTAATCTCCATACTTCCAACACTGATACAGATGACAAATGAAAATCATAATGTCATTAGCTTTCGAACAGGAAGTTCCTTCCTTTATTTCAAATGATGTTTCCATTTGAGAGAGATCTATGCTGCATAGCTGCTTCTTTGGGTAAAAAAAAGTTTGTTTCAGTTGCTTTGTACTACAAATACACTGCTCAATCTCCTGGAGACCAAAAAAAGCTTTCAGAACTCAACTTCAAACCTGCACAGAATGAGTTCTTTGTGAAAAGAGCTACTAATGGCCACTGATCAGGAGAACAAATCGCTTGACTTTGAAATAAATTTAAAATATTTTCTGGTACCACCTGTATGAAGTATCTTTCACCTTTTCACTCTGTTGACTGCTGGGCAGTTATTTCACAGTACTTAACTAAGGGTTATGAAAACATACAGGTGGTATTATTAAGAAAAACCAAGTTTATTTCAGATGTAGCAGGTTTATACTATCAGAAAATAAACCAATAAGCTGAAGCTTGCACCAGCAGAAGCACTCCCCCTTTCCTGGTTTTTAGTGGTTATATTTCCCAATGTTTATATTCTGCTTACAGCAAGAATGCCACAGACTCTTTTTTATAGACAAGCAAATACTGGAATGGGAGGAACATTGACTGCTAAAACTAATCTTATTAACCCTAAAAATAGTCTGTATCATTGCAATGCTTTAAATCTGATCTGTTGCATACTTCCATAGATACCCTGGCATCCTGACCTGACATTAGCCACTGCTTGAGCTGTACCATTATTGATTCAAGCAGCAAATCTTGGAAAAATAGCTCACATTATACTCCCTCTGTGCATTGTAGTAATGCTGCAGGGTTGCAAGCCATTCTGAGATTGTCCTCTGCAAGCATCCATTGGAAAACTGGACCAGGAAGCTCAGAGCTGGCAAAAGTTGAAGGGACCCCCCTAAATCTTATGCCTGATTAATCCAACCAACAAGGCACAAGTTAAACACCTGGTCTGCATCTTATTACCTGTTGGTTGAAGAGGTCATCTTCTCCAAACTCTGCTTCATCCTCTTCCTCTTCGTTCTCTCGCATGACTACTGATTTAGTAACACTTCTCACTGCAACTTCCTACACAAAATGACAGATAAGAAGATGGCCAGTAGTCTACATCTATAGTTTTTGCTATACCATCAATATAATATCCCTATTAAATTTTGGAGGGCTTAAAGCAACTTGCCCTAGATTTAACATTAGCTATGCAAGCAAATACCAGTAATATCCTGCAAACCACACCACCACTCCTATTTTTATCCACTAAAAGTCACGGTAATGTAATTTAGCTTCAGGAATTTTCTTTCATTACCTAGGGATTTGAGAGGAAGCAGCCATGTTTCAGGTGATCATTACTCAGTTTTATACAAGCTCATAGCAGACCCAGTTAGCAGCTGTCTGAGACATGTTGTAATGTGAGAAACTAAAGTTTCACTGAAGTTTCTCAGTATGATTACACAGCATTAAGAATATTCCTGATTTCTACTAAATACTCTGTATCAATTGCGTGTATCAATTATCAGGACAGTCTTTCAAACCAGACACTAAAAAGAATTCTAAAACCCCAGGAAGCTTCCTTTATTACTAAATTATTTTTAACACTTCTTAGTAGTAAGAAATTCTTCTGTACACCTGCACCCTTGAAATCATAGGTGCAAATTTCTACTTGTGGAAAAAGTCGCCCTAAACATACACTTCTAAGCAGGGATACTAAAGGCAATCACAGTGGTAACAGACATGGATTTGAAATTTTTTCAGATACTAGTTTAACCACTTCTATTTGAATACTAAGCCAGTTAGCTTTCTATTTGTACAAATGACCCTCCCTCCTACCTTGTCCTGTGCTGCTGTTCCTGCACAAAGTGCTTCCACAGAATTGCAGGCAAGAAAGGCAGCATGAAAACTGATACAAGTATAGTCTGTTTTACTTTCCTATTTCTATCAGATCACTGGGATAATGGTACATTTATGAGTAACAGCCAAATCACAATCCTCCCTTGCAGGAATCTTCTGCAGGGATGGTTTTTAAAAAAATCAGTTATGGGCAGATGTAGGACAACGCAGAATACACAGGAACCTGTACCAAATGAAAACTTCTGATATACTTCCAACATTGAAAGGACAGCTATCTTCCCACATTAATATTTACATTGCACCCCAGAATATTATAGGTACTATATACTGTAACTTTGAATTGCTAGCAATACTTATTTTCTTTGTCTCTTCTGAAAATACCTACTCAAATTCCAAATAAATTCTCTACTAGCATAGTGTTTTTCTGAAATAGGAAAAAAAAAAGTCTATGGATGTATCAGGAGGATGATCACAGTTTTCCAAAATTTCCCCAAAATCTCAGAGATATGTACAGATGTTTATTTCAGTGTTATAAACTGTCTAATTTTAAAAGGCCATAGAGGAGATCTTAAAATCAGATTTTGTCGGCATTGTCCCACCCCCCAAATTAAAAGAGTTTGGGAGATAACCCAGTCCACAGCTTTCTTCTACAGACACAGCCTACCTCTCCTTCAGAGTTTACAAGGTATGTGCGGATATTTCCTCCAGTGCCCCAGCTACCTTGATTCTTCCACACGAGAACAGAAGGGGGGCTATGTGATACGCCTGCATCTGCACCCCAAATCTAGTGAGAAAGACATTCTGTAATTAGCTATTTATGCACATTTTATTTTTAAATATGCAGAACCCCCTAATTCTCCTACTTCTCTCTACATACCAGTTTTGTTTCTGAATTCCAATGGCAGTTTTACCCTGCTTTTATCTTATTACAAGTAATGGTATAGGTATTATTCTCAGTCTACAACAAAAAGTAACACTAGCCATTAAAAATCCCCAAGAGAAAAAAAATTATCTAATATTGCAATCATCAATTCTTTTCTGAATATACAAATTTCTCCTACCACTGTCTCAATTATTATACTGTATGGAGCCAAGACATAAAATGCAGGTTGTAGTGTATCAACTTAATCTTTTATATGTATCTGAGCAATTGATACTTAAGTAGAAATAGCTGAAACTGATT
Organism: Fulmarus glacialis; assembly: GCF_000690835.1. Lineage (NCBI taxonomy): Eukaryota > Metazoa > Chordata > Aves > Procellariiformes > Procellariidae > Fulmarus > Fulmarus glacialis. The sequence continues at coordinate 13,281 of NW_009203513.1, read as the reverse complement.
GAAAGAAAGCCATTTTTTTCTGCTGAAGAACATCTGTTGCAGACTGAAAATAAAATACAAAATTATAGAAAAGCATCTGTTCTACTACAATCAAGGCTGAGAACATCTAGTCTTATACTTAACTAAATTTTACTAGAATGAATGCTCTGAAATGTTCTTATTTCATTAAGAGGTTGAGCACAATTAGCGTTCCAAACCTGGGCAAAGGTGTTTGAAAACAAACAGCCCTTGACCCATTCCCCGAAATACCTTTTTCAGCTTTCTCTGCCCGAGGTGGTCTTAAATACTGAAGTGCTAATACAGAAATTCAGTTTCTGTTCTGCATTTTTATAACTGAAATCCTGCTCCTCTAAAGTGAGATCCATGAAACCAAAAGTTACACACCAAATCAGGCTGTACCAAACGTCAGATTTACAACTGTCACAGCATCAACAAAAGAATATATTGTTGACATACTATAAATGTAACTTACTGTTACAGTCTGCCCAGCTCTGAGGACATACTTAGGAGTAAATTTGTAAGCAATTTCTTCTTCATCTCCAATTTGTCTTTTCAGTCTCCAGTTACCCAAAGACTGATCCTAATGGAGAGAGTCATAAGGTTATTTAGGGAGAGCAAAACAGAGCAAACAGGCATCAGAGCTTGTCTAGGTCTCTCTATTATTAAAATAACGCGCATATAAATTTATTTACACAGTTGTGAGACATTTGCATTCTAACTTGAAAGTATTTTTCTATACCCACTAATAGTCTAAAGTGTAAATTCCATAAAGTCATTCAGCAAAATTTAAAAAAATACACATTTCACACAAAAAAGTTCTGCTAGAGCCAGCAAGGCTATTTACATGAGCAAAGTACCAGCACACAGGTTTAGACATTTGGGACACAAACTGTGTTCTTTTCCTGCAGCAAACATTACACTCATGCTAGCACACTGTAACGTTCAACTTTTAAATGCCCCTGTTAATTATTGCAGGACGCTGCACCTTGAGATGTTGCTCCTGCTCTCCAAGTGACTCTATCTACTTGTGCTACAAAAGGCCGTGTAACATTTCAGTTTAGCTCCTACTCCTTGTTTTCTAGGAGTTCTGCTGACACTCACCTTCTCTGAGTTGTTCTTCAGTTGAACGTATTTGCCCTCCAGGTCTATCTCTTCTATGCTGATACTTCCTGTAGCTGAAGCTTGCTGGGACATTTGGAAGCTACTGCTACTACTGCTGCCGCTAATACTTCCAGTGCCAATTCCACTTGTTCCGCTGCCTGAAAGCTCCTCTGCTTCAATACGTTTTCTCTTGCCTCGGGAAGAGCGAACAAGTGAAGTACTGCTACTGCTGCTGCTGGAGGTAGCCCGAGAGACTGTAACACGGGAGGAGGGACTTGGAGAGAGCTTCAACCTTAACGCAACGAAGCAAGCATTTTAATTAACTCATCCAGGGAACTACACACAAAGCAATAAGCTACAATATTCTCAATAGCCAGACTGTAATAGGCCCCAAGGCTGAAAGCAGCCTCACTGTGTGTGTCAGGAAGACTGCATATAAAAGAAGGCGGGGGGCGCCTATCCATCCCTGAGAAATTTTCTGGTAGTACCATTATGTGACATGGAAAGCAGTGCTAATGAGAGCAACACAGATCACTTAACCCTCCTCTCGAGTATATCTGCTACTTAACACACTATTCTTGGACCACATAATTTAAAAACAGGAAAACACAGAAGTATAAGCACTTAAACAAAAGGAGGAGATGAATGTCAAGCACAGAATGATATATTCTGTTGTACTCTGAGACCATTACAAAACCAAAATAAAATGAAGACGTTGTTCAGATGAGAACACTTGCAAGTGTTCCATGTAAGTGTTCCATGCAACGGATTGTGGTGTGAGGCCAGTATCAGTTCAGTTTTCCTGCTCAAATGGTAAAAAAATAAGCATAAGAAATGAAGATAACACCTGCTAGTCCTAAGAAAAGAATGTGGAATCTGTACGTACCTTTCCTCTTCTCCTTCCAGGAGTTTTCGGTAAGCACTGATCTCCATGTCCAGCGCTAATTTAACATCAAGCAGTTCCTGGTACTCTGTAAGCTGCTGCTGCATCTGGTCCCTCATTTCTGTCATTTCCCTCTCCTTTGCATCTAGCATTTTCCTAAACTTTTCCCGCTCACCAGCCATCATTTCCTCCAATTCACGAATGCGATCTTCTGCTGCACTAGCCTAGGTAGACAGCACAATGGAAAACCCAGTTGGCATATATGTGGGTACAGTAAAAAAAGTTAAAAATTCATCTCCCTCCCAAATGAACACAACAAAGATTTCTCTCTGTAAAATCCAGAAAATATGAAGGGACAGAAATGTTAATATATCCAAACAATACAGTGCTCTGTATTAGAGATGAAAGCAAATTTAGTCCCTTTACCTGTTTCTGAAGGCCAGAAAGCTGGTAGCTGAGAGCTTCTATTCTCATGCGAGCCTCCTTCAACTCCTCTCGAGCTGCACCAGCAGCTTTGTCATTTTGGTCAGAGGACAGTTTGGCATTCTCCAGCTGGAAGGCAAGTTTTATACAAGTCACTTGCATTGAGTTAGATATCCTGCAAATATCCTTTTGATAAACAATAGAAGCTATTTAATCTTAAATAATATTTAAAAGACGTGTAGATGTGGCGCTTAGGGACATGGTTTAGTGGGCATGGTAGTATTGGGTTGACGGTTGGACTCGATCTTAGCGTTCTTTTCCAACCTTAATGATTCTATGATTCTAAGATAACCAAAGCACAGAACAAGATACCAGAGCTAAAATGAAGACATCTGTCTTGTCTATACTATTGACTAGCAGCCACCTATTTCACCCTATAAATATTACCATCAAGATGGGCCCAATTTGAGCTCCCCCTGAACTGCAGCTGGATTGCACATCAGGTGACTCTCCCCTTGAGCAGGGACACCTCTCAAGGTTTGAGATTCCTTACCTGAGATTAAGAGATCCTTCCTCACCCAAGGCAGAGAGATCCCTTACCCTTTGTATGTTCCTTCCATGCAGTAATTAATAAGGTGAACCTTGCCATCGAACTTATTGAACCTTGTCAAACCACTGTTAAACTTTGTTAAATTCGATCGAACTTACTGAACTCTGTCAAGTTATTGTTTTACCTCAATAAAACATAATCCTGCTTCTCTCTTTTGAGTGAGGTGCATTCCACTTATCCATGACAATAGACAGATAAACCAAAAGAGTGCAAATATTTTTAAGAAGTTTAAGAAGCATTCTCCTGGATTAAATTACTCCTGTGTTCACGTTTCCCTTCTACTCCGCTCTGGTGAGACCCCACCTGGAGTATCGCATCCAGCTCTGGAGTCCTCAGCACAGGATAGACATGGACCTGTTGGAGCAGGTCCAGAGGAGGGCAACGAAAATGATCAGGGGGATGGAACACCTCTCCTATGAGAACAGGTTGAGAGAGTTGGGGTTGTTTGGCCTAGAGAAGAGAAGGCTCCATGTAGACCTTATTGCAGCCTTTCATTACTTAAAAGGGGCTTATAAGAAAAAATGGGGACAGACTTTTTAGTAGGGCCTGTTGCGATAGGACAAGGGGGAATGGGTTTAAACTAAAAGAGGGTAATTCAGACAAGATACAAGGAAGAATTTTTTTACGACAAGGGTGGTGAAACACTGGCACAGGTTGCCCAGAAGGTGGTAGATGCCCCATCCCTGGAAACATTCAAGGTCAGGTTGGACGGTGCTCTAAGCAACCTGATCTAGTTGAAGATGTCCCCTGCTTACTGCAGGGGGGTTGGACTAGATGACCTTTAAAGGTCCCTTCCAACCCAAACCATTCTATGATTCTATGATTTCCAATTTTCATACCGTGGTTTTCATCACCAAAGCTGGTCAAAAAAGGTCCAATACCTTGCCTGAAGTTTCCCCGCCACCAATGAAACCATGACTGCATCGAGTCATTTTCCAATCCAGAACTAACTTAGATCATTGAAATGTATTAAGGCTTACACACATTTAAAAGAGTATTGGGGCTAGTAAGAACATTGCAAAGGCCACAGTAAGAATAAAGTGACAATGCAACCTTAGACATGGAGCCCCTCTCAGTATGTCCATATTAGTTAGCAAGCTCACTGCATCCAGGCAAAAGCCCGTATTGAAATGCAGCCATTCCCCAAGCTCTCCAACCCATCCCTCCAGGTAGTCAGCTTCTTAGAGCCCATGTATTGCACCTATTGCAAATCTCCTCCACCACCTCCATTTTGGAGGAAGAATTGGATCTACTGACATCAAGGAAAAAACCCTTATAGCAGAAGACATTGTCTAATCAGCTATTGCATGACATCCGCTATTCCCACTGTGTCCTCTCCGCAGTAACCAACAGTTCCATGTGTTTTCTCACAAACTGGCCTTTCTTGGCTAAAGCTATTCCTAGCTATTACCTCTGGCTACGATCTCCTTGGAAGTGCATCCACACACAAGCACCAGAGGAGGCATGTGAACACTGGGAGAAAGCTTCTTCAAATTATAATTACTTGTCTCCTTAAAGACAGTAGGGCTGATGGAAATGGTTTTATCTCACCAACTGGACTTCCTGTCAGACAGTGCTGTGGATAGCATTAGTTACCTTAGCCTGATAGGTCTGCTCAAGCTCCATTTTGTACAGTTTGACTTGTTCATCATGTTGATTTCGCAGATCCTCCAGGGCCTGAGTCATTTTGGATTCATACTCCTGTTGGCGACTCGTGTCCACCTCGACCAAACGATGTTCATGTCGTTTTCTTGTTTCCCTTATTTCCTACACACACAAAAAAAATGGGGACAAATTCCCACATTAAGGTACAGTACAGCAATTACATTCAGACAACAATTAACTATTTCAGTACTACTTATTTAGTATATAGGAGCTACAGTACTAAAGGCATTTAAGCCTAAGAATTGCTGCATGTACTAACAGATGCAAGTTACCATTAAAAGTGATCTGACTTAAAAACAGGTTTAAAAATAGCTCCTTACTTAAACTGTATATGGATGTTTTATGCTACAAAAGTCAAAATGGGGGAAGGAGGGGAGAAGAAAACATGAATTTTTACATAGCAAAGAGATTCCATGTGCTGCACTACAAACCCTTTCCTTCTCAATATACATGCCTACATTACAATAGCAGTCTACAAGGAGTCAGATAAAAAGGAACACCTTTTGTGACCATTGCATATATTGAAAAAATAATCATTATAGATAAAACCTGCATCTTCAAATTTCACTTTTAAGCATATGCAGATCTTCTCTCTTTTTCTGTATACTGGATGACCTCTACTCATTGATTTTGATTACTTTAGTAATAAAGCAGCAACCCAAGCAATCCTGAAGACATAAATCTAATTTTTTCTGGTCAGAGTTTGTACTAAGAAATTTTCATTTTTAGAGAAGTATGAGTTCTCTGTGCCTAGAACACTGGTCCCCAACTAGTGAGGTAAGACTTACTCATGCACTTATTTATGTTGAGCTCCGCAGAGACCTGGCCAGGCCTGAATGCATGGTATGAGAAAGAGACAATTTCTCCCTTCAGGGTAGGACGAACAACAAAGGAGCAGTTCTGACTACTGGGAGGAGGCCTGAAGGTAGCAGCAGGGCCATGAGAAGGAACAGCAGGCAAGTGAAGCAAGGCTCACTTTGCATGCCTAAATTGGAGTCATAGCAGGCTAACACAAATTCACAGCAACTTTACAAGTTGTTTTGCAGAAATGCTCTACATCTAAGAATAGACTCTTAAAAACGTGCCCTTCTACTCACAGAAATGTGTCCTGATGTGATCTGGAAGAAGCTTTCCATTCTGTGGTGAATTTTTATGCCAAGAAAACTAGCAAGCAGCAGTCTCTCAGTAACTGTAGGCAATGACCCCTCAGAGGCCACAAAAATATCATGGAGGACTACAAAGTATCAGGTGAAGGGCTGAGCTGATCTAGCAGTTCAACACCACTAGAATAAGCAGGCTTCACTTGCCACACTCCCAATCATGATATTCTAACTCTAATGGAGCGTTGGACCCTTCACTGAATCAAATGAATTCACTAACCTGAAGAAAAAAAGGAATTGGTTTCCTTTGTGTGTTGAATTGGTCCATACAAGGATCAAAGAGCTCCAGGGATGGCTAAAGGAACACCCCCACTTCAGCATAGCAAGCTTTAAGATTAGCTTCTGTCTCATTTAGCTTCACCTTTAGTCAGTAGCAACACAATTCTCCTCAGGAAAGAAAGTTATTTTAAGGCCCTACAACCAAGCAAGGGTCTGTCACTGCAGTCACGTGCAGCAATCCAACTACTCCAGGGCATGGAAGTGAGACAATGGTCAGTACAATTCAGGGTGATCTACCTGGTTGGTTTCTCTGGCCCTGCTCCAGCCCCTGTCCTTAGCCACACAGCCCTGCCCCATCCCTTAATCCAGTCTGGGCACTCATTTGATTCCGAGGTAAGACATAACTCAACCAGAAAGCCCTAAGTATTTTACTAGTTAATCAGGCTGAAGTGGTTTCGTGCATGGTGAAAGAAACATCACAACTAGCATAGGTGAGATGAAGGGCAGAAGCATGGGCAATTGCTCAGCAGCCACTAATTGAATGAGCTTGCAGAACCAAAGGTCAGAGTTGGTTTTCATAAGATGGAAAAAACTGACATAACACTTCGCATCTGGTACAGAGAAAAGGTCATGCTTCCCTTTCCCAATCCCCCAAGCCACACCCGTGCATTCCCACTATTTTATAAAAACTTTGGTCCTCACTAGAACCGCTATGAGCCAACTCAACTCACTAAACAGGCAGAAACCTACCCCTGCAAAAAGCAGGGTAATTGCATACTGTTCTCATCAATGAAAATAGGTTATAGTCAGATTCAACAAGCACCAAAGTTGGTGCAAATAAGGAGCACGACCATGCAACCAGGTCCAGAGAGAAGGAACAAGACTGTCCCTTTCCCACAGCAGTCAGCTGCTACATTAGCTCACCTGCCCATGGAACAATACCCTTGTCACTTGGCTCTCATGCCAGTTCAGCCACTGATTTACCATGTAACAAAACCTTTAACTATTTTATTGTTCAACCTATTTATAGCAAGGATAATACTGACCTTCCCTATCTGGACTTAGTAATTGCTTATAGTCAGTTTGAATAAAAGCTACATAAACTTCAGACTATGATGAGATTATTAGGTTAATACCACCTCCTCAAACACATTCTTCCTGAAATCCAGATCCTCTTGCAAGCTTTGGCACCGATTCTCCAGGTCCACACGCATGAGTGTCTCCTTCTCCAACTGCTTCTTAGCCACAGCATGACCATCTTCAGCCTAGTAAAGAATTTTAAAGATAAAGATTTAATTTTGGATCCCTATTTTCCATCCCCATAATCCCTTTATGGTCTTCATTTGACATCTTTGGACCAATTATTCACAACAACAAATCTAATGTCAATCCACTGATTTTCCAATTAAAAAAAAAGAAAAAGAGTGTGTGTGCTTATGAATATTTAAAACAAGCTTTCATGTTTATATACCAGTTATTTAAAACATACGATTATTTCAATACAGTATGATAATGGAGCCGAGGATTATTAATTCCTCAAGCACAGTATGTTGCATGTTCTTCTTTTTCTTGCTAGCATAGTCCCACTGCGTACTCCAGCATAAGTTTAAAGTTATGCAGGACCTTACAAAGGACAATGTTTAGTAACCTCATATCTCATGAATATAGAAACACTTATCAGAAATTTTTAAATAAAAGCTTTTGACTAGCAAAATTTCTAAAACACCATGTTGCTTTGGTTGCTTTACAAAGATTTCTTACAATTTGTTTTTATATCCAAGAGGGGCAGGCAAAGGATCAGCAGTAAGCGAGCTGGATCACTGATGTTCAGACTACAAACTAACTGGAAAGAAAAATAAGTTTTACAATACACAGCCTCTCCTGTGCTAAAGCAAGGAAGCATTCACTGCCATACCTTAGCAAGTTGGGCACGCAAATCAGCCACCTCTGCTTCCAGACTGCGCTTCTCATTCAGGACAGTATTGAGTTCTGCTTCACTTCTATGGAACAGCACTTCAAGATCCTTAATGCGACCCTGAGCCACAGACAAATCAGCATCTTTCTTCTTGTAGCTGAAAAAACAAAAGTTAATTATATTTATACGTGGGTGCACACACATCTTGAGCATGTCTTGGTTACAACTACAGATATTTTGTTATTATACACATTTTATTAGGACTAGTGTACCACTAGGTGGCTCCTAGAGTAACCTGCAAATGCAGCTAATAAAAGTAATCATAAACACCTCTTAAAACTCACAGTTTGTACCAATGTGTTGTAAATGCATTGCCTAATAAAGTAGAACATATGTCATGGGCAGGCAAGGGAAAAACAAGACAGCAACTCTGACAGCTAAAAGATGACAATACAGCTGCTTTACACGCAAGGTGTAAAGAGTATTTTTTCATCTCACTGCTGCACAGCACATTTAATTGCTGACATCTATCACTTTGGACTACAGCCCCTGAGAAGCAGCACACATGCATCTCCCAAAGAGACCCATGAGCATCCCCAGTGTTTTGTACTTGATGTGGCCAAGCCCATTCCCTAGGATGTATTCCCACACAAAGCAGTAAAGTAATCCAGTATGGAAATGTGGTCACCTTTCAGGAATAAACCAGTATTTCTTCAGCAGTATTCATTACAAGCAAAGCAACTCTGGTCACTTCGAATATGATTATTTGAGCTGTTATATCAAACTCACAGAAATCATTGAGGTCATCTTCCTCCTGCCCACCAAGTATTTGTCTACCTTTTCCTCTAACATACTGATTTTCTGCAGCTTCTCTAGGTCTGTGTCGTTATGTTATTAAAAAACTGTTTTGTTATGTGAAGTAATCCTTCCTTGCTGCAGTTTAAGCTTGTGATTCTAGTCTCACACCACGAAGAATGCAGGGAATGGCTTTTTGTCTTCTTCTCTTAGACAATCTTAGAATTCATTTTCCTCCTCCCCTTTCCTCAAACTTCTCTTCTATAGATCTGTAGTTTTCAGCCTGTGGTCAGTGAGCTGCTTTTAAGGGCCCACAGAAATAACTTTGGAGAGGAATCTTAGTACCTATAGGCTTTAAAAAGCTCTGTATTTGGTCTGCAACTCCAAACATGGAAAAAACATTATGCTTGCAAAGGAAAAAAAAGCTGAAAACCACTGCTCTAGATTATAGAAACTTCACTCCCCAGCCCAAATCCTGAGTCTTGGTTCCCAAACTTCTGATCACTTGTACTGTCCTCTTGAATTTCTAATTTGCCCATAACTCTAGCAAAATGCCATGCCCAGAATTATTTTTTAAAAATCCTGCTTTATGGGGTATTGGTGTACCCTACAGACAATATTTCTTTACATACTTCAGCATGATGTGCATCTTTTTCTAACTACAGAATAAATTGACACACTTATTTTGTGATATGCTCTAGCTATGAGGCTCGTGTTCTCTTTGCATTCCTTTGTGTAGATCTCTGAATTTGTTTTCATTTAACTGCAACCAATTTTTCTTAATCATTGGTCCAATCCGTCACTGTGAATCCTATTCTGCAACATATGTGCTGTGTCTTCAAGCTCAGCAGCTTGCAGGAGACATAGACAAAACATGACTTCTACTTAAAAGACATTTACTTAGCAGCAACAAGAAAGTCTCCAAAATAGACTCTCCAGACACATGCCCCTGCATCACGTGTCATGTAGTAAAACAAGCCACTGTGCATGTGTCACAGACAATCAGATCTGAAAACCTTCTGTCTGTGCAGTACCTAAAGGGCAAGTGCCACTTCACACTGAGTATGAACAGCAGTGTATGCTTACACAGCCCATTAGCTTCCTCCCACCTGCAGAAGCCAGGCAGCATGCAAGTACTCCCAGGGAGACAGGAATGAACAGAAGTGTTCCATGTACAGCTTGACAAAGCACCATAAAGAATTCCTGACAGTGATAAGTAACTTCTGCTCCTTCATGAACACTGGTAGACACTCCAAGCTGCTTTCACATTCACATTTTTATTTGCATTTATAATTTCAGCCTGGTTTATTGTCTTCATGCAAAAAATTGACAGAAGGCTTTACAAAGGTGCAATCTGCTTTTGGGGGTCTCTGAGATGCCTGCAAGTTACAAATGGCAGTCAATACGTCTGTTAAGATGTGCCAATGTTCTTTGAAGGACACCAGGTTAGGGTAACCCTCTAGAGCTTTTTTTTCCAGAAAGCAGCCAAGTTTGCTCAAGGGAAATATCTCAGTGACCACGCCGGGGTAGCAAGCAGAGAAAGCCGCAGCAAGACAGTCACACAACTCAGAGTTGCGAGCTTGCAGCTCAAGCAGGAAGACTACTAAAAGGAGCAGATGGATGAAGCCTACATGTATTACCTCCAGGCTTTGCCTGACCTGGGGACCTGTGACACTGGTAAAGATATGAATAGACACTTCATGAACATCAGGACAGAAGATTTTCCTTAACCAGGCCATCAAAGTTACCTCTGCTATGACTGAATGCACCCTGACCACTACACCAGTCTGATTCAGCAGTCTTGTGGGAGGGTGCTGTTCCACCCATCTATACCTCCTCCACTCATCCCCTCCCTCCCTCAAGCAGTCAAAAGCTTTGTCAAGCAGCTAAAGATGCACACAAAAGCGCCTGAAGCTGTTACATAACATATAGGAAAGAACCATACTTGCTTCAGAATGATATCAGAATGTCTATTTTTACAACAATATTTTAATCCTAGATTTAAAAATATGTCCCTACTCCTGATACAAACATCTTGAAACTAAAAAGTTAAGCTGTTCCTTATATCATATAAACAGTGTTAAAACATCCTAAAGATATTTCACTTTTTATAAAGTGAAACTATCCAACTGCTTTAGGAACTTAGTTATGAACTTGGCTCAATAGAAAAAAATTCCTTTTTTTTCCCTAACAAGTCTCATGTTCAATTTCTTTTCAGGATGTTTGTTTCTTATTTTATTGGCATCTTGCAACAGAAGTAAAAGCTACAAATAACAAACACATACAATTCTATCTAGTAGTTTTCATTGCAAAACAATGGTCCCAAGCAGTGTGAAGGCCCCTACCTCAAAGGGTTTTCTGTTTCTTAATTTACATTTGAAACTTGATCGTTAATTGTAACTTGATTGCTGATCAAAGAACATGGTAAAGCACAATGACAAATATGTATACTGTGAATAACACCAAAAAAACCCCAAACCCCCACAAAAAACACCCATTACACAAAAACAATTAAAAAACACAGGCAGTTTTGACAACAATGAAGGCAACGATTGGAAAATTAAGATACTTTTCCAGAAGACCTCCCTCACAGGAAACCCTTTTAAGTTTAATTAAGATAAGATCTGGATGCTTCAGCTTAATTCCTGCAACATCCACATTGTACTGGCACATATGACACAAAAAGGACCCGTGGAAGGTTCATAGCATAGCACAGGATAACTGGTAATGTCTACAGTGCAAGAGACATTGATGTTCAGGCATCTGTATCCCACTTGTAATGTCAGGAAATCATACATCCCGTTATTTATTTGTAAACTGAATTTAAATGTGTATGGACGCCAACATCTTAAGTAACAGCTCCTCCCTATCTTCTACAGATGAATCGCTAATTTGGAACCAAAACTAGTTTCACTCTATGACAAAGCTCCCTCTAAAGAAATTACAGTTGAACATTACTTAAACTAGACTTGAAGGGGGAGAGGGATAATGTCAGGCTTGTCATGACAAGCTGTGAGACAACACGCCACGGTTAGAGGGATAAGGTGCCAGCAAGGGCCCTCAGTCTGTTGCTCTGAGAACAGGGAAACACCAATGAAATACCTCAAAGGAATTAAGGTGTGTTCCTCTAAGAAGGTGACATGGCCAACAGCCTAGCTGAAGTGCCTCTACACCAATGCGTGCAGCACAGGCAACAAACAAGAGGAGCTGGATGCCACCATGCTGCTAGAAAGCTACGACCTAGTTGCCATTACTGAAACTTGGTGGGACAAATCCCATGACTGGAGTGCAGCTATCGATGGCTACAGGCTGTTCAGAAGGGAAAGGTGAGGAAGGAGAGGCAGAGCGGTTGCCCTCTACATCAAGAAATGGATAGATTGTGAAGAGCTGTCTCTGAAGAACAGCCATGAGCAGGTTGAAAGCTTATGGGTAAGAATTAGAGACCGAGGCAACAAAGGGAACCTTGTGGTTGGTATTTAGTACAGGCCTCGTTTACCCGATCAAGGAAAGCCTATCGATGAAGCCTTCTTACTCCAGCTACAGGAGGCATCGCACTCACAGGCTCTCATCCTGCTGGGGGACTTTAACCACCCCAACATCTGCTGGAAAAGTATCACAGCAAGCTGTAGGCAATCCAGGAGACTCCTGGAGTGCATTGAGGATAACTTCTTAAGCCAGGTAATAGACAGCCCTACCAGAGGGGATGCGATACTGGACATGATGGTCACCAACGCAAGTAAGCTGATCGGTGACATCAGGATTGGATGCAGCCTGGGCTGCAGTGATCATGCACTGGTAGAGTTCGCAGTCCTGAGGGATATGGGTCAGGCAAAGAGTAAAGCCAGGACCCTGAATTTTAGGAAAGCAGAATTCCAGCTGTTCAAGGAGTTAGTCTATAGGACCTCCTGGGAACCTGCCCTCAGGGACAAGGGAACAGAACAGAGCTGGCAGATCTTTAAGGATGCTTTCCATAGAGCACAAGAGCTCTCGATTCCCAAGTGTAAGAAATTAGGAAAGGAAGGCAAGAGACCAGCATGGATGAGTCGACAGCTGCGGGTCAAACTAAAGGGCAAGAAGGAAATGCACAGGCAGCGGAAGCAGGGACAGGTATCCTGGGAAGAGTACAGGACACTGCCCGGTTGTATAGGGATGGGGTCAGGAAGGTCAAGTCACCGCTGGAGCTGAACTTGGCAAGGGACACAAAGAATAAGAAGGGCTTTTGTAGGTATGTCAGCCAGGAAAGAAAGGTCAAAGAAAGTGTACCTCTGCTGATGAATATGACTGCAAACTGGTAAAAAGAGATGAAGAGAAGGCTGAGGTACTCAACAACTTTTTTGCCTCAGTATTCACTGGCAACCTCTCTTCCCACACCTCTCAAGTGGATGGACCGCAAGGCAAGGGCTGGGAGAGCAAAGTCCCTCCCACTGTAAGAGAAGATCAGGTTCATGACCACCTGAAGCACCTGAACATACATAAGTCTGTGGGACCTAACGAGATGCATCCCAGAGTC
>NW_009203512.1:4989-15274 GCF_000690835.1 Fulmarus glacialis | reverse complement strand
GTTTTGGGAAAAGGCTACCTTACAGGTGTCGGTATGCCGTAGTTTTCAGGGAAGTGTGTAAGATCTTGTGATGCAGGTATTCACTGATCTTCATCATAGACTTTCAATAGTCAGATTAAGAAAAAATAAGTTCTAGGTTCATGTTATGGTATGTTTACAGAACTGTAAAAGAGAGGCAAAAGAAAGCAAGCGACCTTTACTCAGATACAGATATTGCATTCAAGTAATTATCTCAATACCAAAGGGATCTGATTGCCAAACACTGAAATGAGGAAAAGCCAACGTTTTTGCTTGTTTATGTTAAGTACAGCAAATGCCTGTGCTCCACTCTCACGTATTACTTGTGTTGGCTTTTCATTTGTTTGTTGGTTTGGATTTTGTTTTTTTTCTTCCTCAGAATAATTTCGTAGAATCAGAGAATGGTTTGGGTTGGAAGGGACCTTAAAGATCATCTAGGTCCAACCCCCCTGCCATGGGCAGGGACACCTTCCGCTAGAACAGGATGCTCAAAGCCCCATCCAGCCTGGCCTTGAACACTTCCAGGGTTGAGCCATCCTCAGTTTTTGGAGTGTGTTTGGTTTTTTATCTGATCATAAGAGTTGGATAGAACATGGATGACTTCTGCATTCTCTTTCCTTTTTTATTGTTCAGTATAATTTCTTTCCTATTTTCCAATGAAAATTAACTTGGAATTTCAAAGTACTCACAGAATACTTGTTCTTTTAGGTTGCTATTTTATTGTGAGTCAAGGAATGATTTCTTACATTTCTTGTTATGTCTCTGTGTACTTGACAGGTATATGTTGAACTGTACATCTGCCAGCCTTTGCTTCTAGGTTGTGGTCATTGCTCCCTGTTAAAAGTTTACTTCAGTCTCGTGCTTTTCATTAGTGTTAAAACTTGTTAGTGCTGATATGGTATTTATAGATCTGTAGTTGTTTATCTGTTTTCCTGGTAATTACTTATATTGCTTTTAGGGCTTGATCTTATCATTTTAGCTTGCATAGAATTGTCTGCCCTGGTCATGTGAGTAGTACTAAAACCCTGGAAATACTGAGTTATATTATTGTTGCTTTAAACTTCCATTCTGTTCCTGTGGAGAGAGGTCTGGGCTAGTTTCACATAGAAAAACATTCACTTTTTTGGGTTTGTGTGTTGATGAAGAGGAGGAAGTGTCGTCTTTCTGCTTGTATGTAACTCTTGTGGCAGACCCAGAAGTCCAAGGCAAGACAAAGCAAACAATTCAAAGATTGGGGTTTTTTGTTCATTACTAGATGTACTGCTTCCTGTTCAAGTCTGATTTAATGGTGCAGCATAGGTTGCAAGTTTAATTAGTTTTCTAGTGCTGATTTAGATTAGTATTTCTAAGGCTAGATTATGAAGCCAAATACTCTTTCCATTGAAAAAGTGATGGGTGTTCAGAACAAGATTCCTTTCAAGATACAGTAGAACTGTCACAAAAGGTGATGGCTAGAGTTGAAAGAGAAGCAATTCACACCTTGACTTGAAAAGCAACACTCCTTTTGAGAGAAAAATGCTCACTACTGGTCTGTCACTTTATGATCTCTAAATACTAAATGAACAGCCTAGGAGCCTCCTCCTGGTTAATCCAGGGCTGTTAATTTGAGATAGTTAGATGGGCTGGCCTTGAAAAATTAGTATTTTGGTGTTTGGAAAAAATGACAGAAGGTGGAAATAAGTTACAGCAGTTGCAGTGAACTGTACAGGAGCTACAAAGTCCTGATTTCAGTCCTGGCTCTAAAACTAATTTGTGATCCTGACCTTGAGTGAGTCACTTGACTGCTGTATGAGTTTTCTTATTTGTAAAGGAGGAGGGTGTCTGTGAGAAGATAGCAAAACAGCTTTTGCAAAGCTTCAGAATAGTGGAGTAAGTGCTAGAATATGAAAATAGGAGTTTTCTCCCTTAACTGCCTTCTAAAAATGATCAAAGGATTTTACTACAGTGTGACAACTGAAATGTGAATGTAAAATGCTCATTAAATACTTCAAGTATTTGGATGGTACAGAGTAGTAAGTGAAGTCTTGCTTGATTTACATTGCACAAAATGAGCAAGAATCTGATTGATCTTATGATAAACCTTCTGCCAGCCTTTAATGAATCTTAGTAAATTCAAATAAGCTACAACTAAGATCATCTCTGTTTTACTTGCTCAGGATCCTAGGCTGTCTGTGAGAATTTGGCAGTCTGGTACTTGTGTTAAATTCTAGGATTTGGAAATGAAGCTACCTGCTTTTTGCTAACAATGTTCTAAAACATAATTTCAATTACTTATATGAAGCAAGCTAGAACCATGTGCAATTACTGGATAGTAACAAATCGTATGCAGCGTAATCATTCCCAATAACTGTTGCACAATTATATCCTATAACGCTAAAAGCTGTGCCAATTAGGTTGATCAAAATGTGATTTTGATGATAGGATTAATCTTCGCTCACTGTCGGAGAATGGTCCTAGCAGCATTTTTCAAAATGTTTGTTGTTTACAGTATCTGAAGCGGGGGGTGAAATTATGGAATCTTAGGAGTGGGGGAAGACTGCAAGGTAGGCTAATGAGCAGCTAGTATAAAACTGAAAGTGAAATTCAGGTGCAGTTGTTGAGTGTGTTGACAGTTGATGTCAGCAGTTCAGCATTTGCTACTTTAGCAGATGACTTAAACTGAAGCTCTGGAATAGAGCAGAAATCTTTTTGTTCTCTTTCATAAATAGTTGATATGAGAATGTTTTAATGAATGGAAATGTATTTGCCTAAATTCTGTTACTGTTCTTGTGCTGATTTAAGATGTATAATTGCTAAAGCACCCATGAATGTCAGTCTGGTTTAATCATAACTACATATGCTGTTAAGAATCTGTCTAATTAAAAAAAAAAAAATCTTTTTTCAATAGGTAGAACAGACTTGGAATCAGTCACTTAAGTAATTCTGCATTTTTATAGGGAGGCAAACAAGCAGCATGTAAGATGTCAAAAATGTTTAGAGTTTGGACATTGGACTTATGAATGTACAGGGAAGAGAAAATACCTGCATAGACCTTCGAGGACAGCTCAATTAGCGAAAATTCTTAAAGAAAAAGAAAAGCGACTATTACTGCAACAAAGGTAAGATTGGCAGAATGAAAATGTCTAGTTTATTAATGAAAAGGTAGTTTTGTATGTGGGTGGGAAAGATGGTGTCCTAGACCGTTTGCTGTCATCTTTTCTTCCAGACTCTGTGATGCTTGCTTAATATTAGAGCCGTTTTGTATGTTAGGTGGAATATGTACACTCAGGTCCCACAAAATTAAAATGTTGTTCATTAACACCTGCTCATCTGAAATACACTTAAAACTTTTTCGGCCTCTCTGAAATAAAAAAGTGCACTAAGCTAAAGTTAAAATAGTTGGAGCCCTTTTTGTAATGGAGTACTGTTTCCCGAATTACTTGGTTACTTGGTTTCATATGTTTATGTGCTAGTACAAGCAGGTTGGTGTGAAGACTGTGAATGTATTTGTAACAAAGAAGCAATTCTTTCACTTCTGTTTAGGTTTGCTGTTAGACTGTGCAGTTAAAACCTGGTCTTCTGGATATGACCTGACAGTGGATCTGTGCCAGCACAGCTCCTGTATATTGCTCATTATGAACTGTAACAGTTAAGCAGGTGAATGAGAGTTGAGTTATCAGGTGTTTTTAACTCTCAAGTGTAAAGTAAAAACATCTCACTGAATTAGATAATTATTTCCCTTTTTGACATTTAAGAAAGTGAAAGGTACTTGCAGCTAAACAGAAAAATCTAAGCAAAATTCTGCATTTGTGTAATGTGATTTCCTTTCCACTTTGCTCTGTGAGCAGACTTTAATGCTTCCCCAAAGTTTAATAATTGTTTTAACAAGCAACTCCAGATGACAAAGAGAAAAATAATGTAGCACATTAGTTTTCCGTGAAATTTCTATATATGAGGGTCTCCATTCTGCCATTGCAACTCAAATTTAGTTATGGTAGCTGAAGAGTTGTTGCCTCAGCCCTGCTGAGGGACAGTATCATTTATAGCCATTGCAGCTAAAATTGTTGAGAATTTGGAAACATACCCTCTGTCACTGCCACTTGCAGCTCAGTATGTTGGTTGTAGGTCATTACTGCTGCCAGGATGTGAGTTATGGAAGAGTGTTCACACCTTTTGCTCTGTTATCTTAATGGGGGAAGAAAATGGGTGGTGACCTCTGGCAGAGAGGTCTGGTTTGACTTCAGTCAGCTGTTTCAACTGAGGCAGCAATATGAATCAGAGTGCTGAAATACTGACTTAAGTGGAAGCCCATTAGCTTGTGTTAAGAGTGACATAAAATGTTTGATTATGCAATTGATTTTGATCCAATGAATAATTCTGAAGCAATTGTAATCCCTTAGTATTGTAGATAAGAAATAAGGAGTGCTTAGGCTCTAAAACATCCTCCATTTGGAGACAGAGTTTGGAAAAGTTCTTCAGAGACTCAAGATTTTTAAGACAAAGGTTGAGTTTAAGACTCAGATTATTTCCTTGTTCCTTTTCTGCCCTATTTCCATTGAATTCTGCAGGTTAGCGTTGGAGGATAGTGAATTGAGGGTGAAATTGCTTGTTGCCTGGCCATTGTGCTTGAGTCTGTGTATGGGATAATTTTTATATAGGACTTACAGGACTGTCCAGTGTCTGTCATGAATGGAGTTTTTTGAGCTGTAATTCTAACAGTCCACAGTGTGAGGGGTATGTGGTGTGAAAAGTCATCTTGTAAACGGAAGACTAAGTAATCCTTACATGGGAACAGTTTTTAATCCTGGTTAAATTGGGCTGGATTCATAGTGGTTATATAATCATAAGCTCTCTGAAGCTCCTTAACGGTGCCAGGAGGTATCCAGTTCCTTAGATGCCAATGTTACACTTTCAAGGGTGAAGCTTATTCTTCATGGAAAGAACAACTTCCTAGGTCACACTTCCACTTTTTGTATAGCTTGCTTTGGTTATTTCTTGTCTGCGGAGAAGTTGGGTCTCCTACAGGTCTGCTTCAGAGTATTTGTATCATCATCTTTAAAGATCTAATAATGAATCATTAAGCAGAAGGCAAACATAGTCTAATAAAGTTAATATTTACTTTTTGACAACCACATACAAGATTTTTCAGCATTAACTCATTTCAGCAGTTGTTCCAGGATCCTTCTATTTGTCCAGTGTTGATCCCACGATTCTGATGGACATTACGGAGGTTTCGCTTACTGGCATCAGTAAAGTCCACTGCTTGCCTGTCCTAGAGTAGGAGTTGGGAGGGGAGGAAAGGTGAGAAAATGCTTATTCCTTAGTGATATTACTGCATTGAACCAAAACCGGGATGCCTGAGTCTTATTTATGGTTCTGAAGACGGTGTGGTGCCACAGGGGAAACGACCAAGTGTCATGAAGTAGATCTGTTTGATCTGCAGGGGATTGACCCCTCTCAGTTGTGTAGTTCTATAGAGTAGTGAACTCCTATACTTATCCATATGTTAAACGCTAGAGGGAGGCATAGACCTGTGCCACAGCAACTTGGGTTACTCACATGCTGAATTAGGTCCCGTCTTCTAAAAGGAGATCTGCTTTGGGATCTAATTCTGTTTACTCACAGTGACTTCTCTTACCTGTGAAACACCTGGTTACCTATGGTAAGGGTATAAGGCTGTAATAATATAAATATTAACAGCATTCAGCAATACAGGAGGGATTATAATTTGGTTCGAAATTTGAAGATCAATGAATCTTCCTCTTGCCCACAGGAGATTGTGGGCAGTATGGAAAACTGTTGTGTGTAATTATAATATTTTTATACCATTTTGCTGGCATACAAATGGCATTGAGTACTCTTACTGAAATACAGTATAATTTACACTTAACGCTTTCTTCTTTTTACCCTTTTCTGGAGCCTTTATCAACACATACTGCTGTCTAATTTCTAAATGAAATATATTTGCAGTTTTTACTTTTATTTCTGTGTATTTAAGATGGCTTCCAATAGTATGTTTCAGTTGAGGAAAAAGTATCCTGGTTCATGAAAGAACGTACAACTTCCTCATATATCAGTGACACATTAAACATGTTGTAAGTTATGCTGATGGACTACTTTAATCCCATGTACAATTCAGGTTGAGTTATGTGCTTTATATCTGCAGTGGATTGAGAAGAGCATGTGACTAGTACATTTGACTGAAAGAATTTTATGTTCTTTAAAAAAAAAAAAATCCAGAAGTGAAGACTGGTTTTTAAAAAAAAAAAAAAAATCACTTAGTGTTTTGTTAAAAGAAACTTTCTTCTGTGTCATTTACAACTAAAACTTTCTGTGAGTGTATGAATACATGGGAATCCGAAAGACAAATAGCTGGAAAGTATCAATATAAACAGATTGCTCTGTGTCTTTGTACTTGAAAGAAATACATGATGAAAGCTACAGACTAATTCAGTATTTTACGCTTTGTTTCAATCAATTCGGTTATTGCTAAATATAGGTGCACAGAACTTTTTTTTGTATCCTTATCTCCACTGCTTTTCCCATCCCAAAATGTTGTTGTCCATATAATATGAAGAAAAGAGTAAAGAGTAAAGAATACTTAAGATAGAAAATTAGAGGTGAATTGCTGCTTTTTTTTTCTTGATTTGTAGGTATGGTTGTTTTTCTGGTTTGAATAGTGACTGGAAATAGATGCCAAATGAACTTTGGGCGCTGCAGCTTTCTGCCAGTGGGATACCAGTTTTCTAATATTAAACTCAGCTACACTGTGCTGCTATTTATTTAATTTTCCTACTGCATTAATCAAAGCCATTGTTTTTCCCCCCCTTAATTAGCACTGGAGAAAGTACTGCAGAAAGGAAGACCAAGAAAAAAAGGTACGTGGTGAACGATGACAAATTGTGCCACTGTTTCAGTGCGTGATCTTGCACTGGCTATTGCAGCAGGCAATTTGGAAGGGGTGTGTGGGGAAAGTCAATATTGCAAATACAGTTTTGATTTTACTGCTTTTAGCCTGTTACAGACATTTGTATGACAGACATTTGAAGAATTTCTACTCTTCCTGTCCAAAAACTCTGAATTCTTTGTCCTCTGCTTTTCTCCCTACTGATTGTTCTACCTCTACATGATCTTGCTTTAATAATAAAAATCTTCCTATTTTCTGCCTCAAAGTTCATCAAATGTATTTTAAACAATTGTGCAAGAATGGCATACTGTTTTCTAGTCTGTAATCGCTCCACCTACTCATCTTGCTCGTCCTTTTGTTGTTTTCATTCCCTTCTCATAGCAGCTGTCTTTCTCTGAAGCTTTGTCTACAGAACGAAATAAAGCATCTGAAAAAACCCCAACCCTAAAACCAAACAAAAAACCCCCAATCCCAGACCAAAACAAAATCCAGGAACTAAACCTCCTGCCCCAAGTACTAATTTGAGCCAAGAACTCTTTCTCTTTTGACATTTCTTATACTTCACTTTGCAGTATCGTTTGCTTGGGAATCCGCAATCCGCTTCTGTCTTTATTAGCAAAACCCTTTCAGGAGCAGCTAGAACCCTGGCTGTAATACTCCTGCTAATCATGTTATGAGTTTTACTTACGGGGGATGTCTGTACAGTAATAGCCTCATTGCATTTAGTTGACTGTCCTCTGTCTCTAAATCTGATCTTCTAAAAACAGTTTTCAGAAGACTTCTAAAAACTACGCCTTTTGTTTTGAGTGGCATTAAATAACCCAGAGCAGTTTTTTAAAACACACCTTTATTTTAGGCTATCGTGTGGAATGTGGCTTTATTGGAATACTTCTTGGTGAGTGTCCTAGTTCTACTGTCAGAATATGTTTTATCAAAGGCTCCTTTTTCAGTAGTGTCCATTTATTGTTGGAGTTACTTAGGACTAGTGAGATCATAAATTAACTGATTTCTAAACAACGTAGTTCAGACCTCTTCCTGCCTCAGCTTTCTCATATGCTGCAGTCTTCTACTTGGCATAATGATTTTCAGAGTATTTGAGCTCTAAACCAATGCAAAAATGAAAAGAGCAAAAGGATTTATGGGGGAGGGGTGGTTTGGTCACTTTTTCCCTAAAATTTTAAAATTCTTCTAGGTTTGAATTGTTATCCTGTTTTTATGCAAGCACTGAATCCATGAAAATAAATTCCTTTCCAGATCGTTTGCTATTTATATTTCTATTATGATACAGGAAGAATTAAATGCGGAAAATTCAGCAAGTGTTACCATTGAATATATAAGTTCCAGATTTTAAAAAAAAAAAAAAAAAGCAAAAGTTAGGGTTCTGGCAGTAGTGAGCACTAACCTTTTACATAGTGTATGTTTGTTTTGATATAAACAGTAATAAGTAAGCTACAGGCTTAACCAGAAAAACAGGAACAGGCAAAACAGCTGTTGTACAATCTTGTGACCTCAGGTGACACAGAGCTGTCTTCTGGGCGCATGTTGGCTTCAACATTCCCATACGGCGTACTTTGGTTATTAATTGAAAGCCCACTTCATGCTTGGATCACATATAAATCTAGCTGTCTGAAGGGTAAAATCATCTCTTAATTCACTTGTTTCTTCAGGCACCCAGCTGTGATTGTGCCCAAAATTGTAGACTTGATTTGAGTAGCAAGTTTAAAACCACCTGGGGTTGTTAGATAATTGCAATAGAATTAGAAAGGACAAAAAGCCTCAGAGAGGGGTGATAGCATGTGTTACAAAATGCAGCAGTTGTTCCACGATTGGTGCATGGAATCATACAAGATATTAACATTTGTGAACTTGTTTGGAGGAGGATGAATGCTTTTCTGGTGGAGAAATTTTGCACTTTTACAGTGGTGTAGTGACCCAAAGATCTTAGATTTACAAATCTCTAGCATCTGGGTTGTCATATGACCTAATTAGGACAAGGTGAAGTAGGTGAATTTTACTTGCTCCCATCTCTATCCTCCTTCTGTTAACTACCAACAGGCCATGTATTGCATCACCTGAACAAGT
The DNA here is from genome assembly GCF_000690835.1 of Fulmarus glacialis. Taxonomy (NCBI): domain Eukaryota; kingdom Metazoa; phylum Chordata; class Aves; order Procellariiformes; family Procellariidae; genus Fulmarus; species Fulmarus glacialis. The sequence goes on along the minus strand of NW_009203512.1, from coordinate 6,288 downwards.
ATCTGCTTGTTTTTTCTCTCATAGATCTAGCTATTGCTTTCCTCTAGGAGAAGCAGTATTAAGTGTTATATTCTGATGTTTCTGTGGGTGGGTTTCAGATTATAACCTAAATAGTGGAAGTCCATGGTCTGCTTCTATGGATTCTGTGAAAGGTGACCAGGAAAAGAAAGTTCAAAGTTAGCATTCAGGGGATCCTCTGACTGATTCTTGATCATATAAATGGGTCTGCACATCTAATAAAACTGTTCAGATTTAAACTACTAGTCCCTTTTTTTTTGTTTTCCTCATTCTTAAGACTAGTTTTTCACCAACAAGAAGTCTGTATTTAACCAGCCCTTATGGATTTATCTTTAAAAAATAGCCATTGTGTCTGCACACACAGAGATAACAGATTACAGATGTATTATAAAAACTTTGGTGGTTCATAGCTTAATACATGCACCTGACATGTCAGCTGACATGACCATGGCTGGTATGATGAAAAAGCATTACTCTTTCTTTAATAGCCTTAACATAGGCATTTCCTGAGCTGTATTTAACCAAACCCTCTGATAAAAAGTACTACATTAATTTTCTAATGGAAAGAAGATTCTGCATTATTATATCTAGCATTTTTTTTGCATGCTGTTTGGTTGACTTGGCAGGAAGTGGGGTGAATTAGTACCTTTACACTTTGTTTGGAGAAAGATCTATGGGAGAATTTAATTGTACTTTCTTGGAATTCATATTGCCTTAATCAGAGACCTTGATCTTGAGAACAACAGCCTCAGTAAGGGCTAAAAATGAAGGGAAAAAAAAAATTTGCAGAGGATACAGAAGTCCACTTTGCTGTGTTCATAATTCTGTCTTTATCTTAGACTGTTTCCACCCCTTCTCCTCTGCCCTGAAAACATGAGCATCCTGTAGTGGCAGGTAATTTGGGTTCTTTTGCCAGGAGTAATCTAAGAACAGTTTCCGTTGAGTACAATTCTAACATTTGTGAAATCACTGATGAAACCTCCACCAACTTTTACACTGCCTACTACAATCTAGAATTTCACTCCTTATTACAGTGGTGTGCTAGGGAACTGATCTTTGTTAATTTTTCCCCGAGGCTTTAGTAGTGTAGGACATTCATACTTCTCCTGCAGCCTCGTTCTTCTGTTTAGCCAAGTCAGTAAAAACACTCATCATTACTATGAATAAGATCCTTGCCAGCTTTCAAACTTAACCTTTTTCTGTAGTCCTGTTTTGGCTTACTTCATGTACATGGTGTCACTCTGCCATTGCTCAAATGGCCAAAATGCATTCGTTCAGAAC
>NW_009203512.1:0-4958 GCF_000690835.1 Fulmarus glacialis | reverse complement strand
GGGGGGGGGCATGGGGGGCCATGGGAATTTGTCTTAGATTGTCAGGCCTGGAAATTTTCAGACCAAATAATTGATCTTTGGATTACAACACAGTATAAAGAACACTGTGTAATGAATGCTGTCTCCGGCAGGCCTGTTCTTATCTGTGTATTTGTTTTCTTTCAGATCTAAAAGCGTGACCAGTTCCAGCAGCAGTAGCAGTGCCAGTTCAGCTAGTGATTCCTCATCTGACAGTGAAGATTCTTCTACCTCTTCTTCTGATGATGATAGTGACAGTGATGAGAGCTCCTCTACTTCCTCATCTTCTCCATCCTCAAGTAGTACTTCCTCTTCTTCAGAGTTCGAATCGGATTCTAGTTCCTCCAGCAGTAGCAGCAGCAGCACAGACAGTAGTTCTGATGATGAGCCACCAAAGAAAAAGAAGAAGAAATAGTGTGGTACAGTCTAGAACTGTTGTTTAGTGGATGATAACGCTCTTCAAAGATGTTTTGAGCACATGGTTGCCAAACAGTTTAACTGGTCGACATTTCTACTGCTAAAACTTTCTAAATGTTTTGCATAGTTGTTCATAGGACATGAAAGGTATTAAATGGCACGTGAGACTTGCTGAAAGAGTATTTTTGTGGTTTATCCTTTTATGGAAAATTTTACTTTTTTAGTTCAAAAATCTATCATCAGATTTGTTTATATGAGCTAAGGTCCAGTAACCTGGATGTTTACATGCTGGAAAGCAAAAGCTTTTTATTGCAGATCATGCTGTGCATCATATGCTAGTACTCTGTTTATGACAGCTCCACTTACATTTAGAAAATCCTCTAAACTATGAGAAGCAAAAGTTTTACACTGCTGGCTGTAGAGCACTGTCATTGTTGAAATTGAATGCACAATGTTGCACACAGAGGGCCTTCCATCTCACTGTTAACAAATGTATTATATGCTGCTGAGCTTTTTTTCTGATGGCTTTTCCTGATGCTTCCAGGTCGAGTCTTAACTGCAACATAAAACTTTAAATAGTGTTCATTTGTTAATGATCAGTATACTACTTGTACTGTACAGAGGCTTTAGTCTTTTCAACTCGCCTGTTTCTGTAGCTCATGTATTTGTAGTATTTTCTGCGAGACAGAGTCTCTCTTGCAGCAGTGTCTGTGTAAGAAAGAGGAGCAGTGCACAGTGGAAGAATTGTGACTGATGCTGCTTAGGGGTTTCATCTTTGTGCCTTTTTTTTTGTAAATTAAATGTATCCTAGTGAGAGAAGGGCTTGAGTGGGTGTTTTTCGGAACTCCATTAGCTTTCCATACAGAATATGGTCAGTGAAACCAGAGAAATAGTAGTAACAAACAAAAATGGGCACTATTTTCAAGGAGGTAGGAAAAAGGCTATTTTCACTGGATGCTCAGTAAGAAAAGGAGTCGCCTTTAAATAGATGTCCCAAAGGAAATTGTTTCCCTTTTGATATTTTTGCAAAAAATTGTTGTGTAATGCAAGATTACCAATCCGTGTTGTTGGGCACATGGTGACTGGCATTATAGTCTGCAGTACAATCAGTCCGTTATTTTTATGTAGTAGTGTGTACGTGTCTGTGAAAATCTGGCATGGGAGAAGCAAGTTAGTGCAAAAAAACCCCCAACAAAAACAAAATTCAGACATACTGCAGAACAAGTATTGCTGGTTTCAGATTGAAAGTTATTTGTTCTTTTGGTGGATTGAAGCAGTTGGCATTAGTATTTTATTTTGTGATGCAGTCTCCTAAATTTCTTATCATTGGAGTGCCCTTTTTTAGGGAGCGGGCATCACATGTGGAAGAATTCTTAAATATCTTGGTTTAGGTAAAATATAGTAACTAAACTATTTTTTATATTTTTATGGAAAAAGTAGTGTGTAGAATTACTTTTGAATAAACTGTGCTTATTTAAATGTTTGAAAATATGTATGTTGTGTGTTTTAGTCTGTAATCATTACTGTGTTTTACAGGACTGCAGACTGTAAATAAAATTACCAGAAAATTGTTTAAGTCTTCTTGAGTGAATGTACCATTTAATGGGAAAAATTAATAAATTATTAAACAGTAGTTGCTAAGTTCATGCTTACTGCAAATCCAAATGTAAGTGATACAGTAATAGTTAAGCGTGTGTGAGTAAGCCCTTTGGAATATAGGACTTCTTATAGCGCAGGGTCTAGGCCATCCCCAGCAAGCCATGCGTGGTGACTGAAGCATGGTGGTAAGCTTGCTGTCGGTGACCTCTTCGCTGTATGGGGACTGTTGCAAGAGGGGCGTGGAGCCCATCTGGGTGCAGGTCCCCTCTTACAAGGAATATAGGCTTCAGTTCGGTTGGCGCTGAGCTGGGCAGTGGCAGCAGTGTGGATATGAAGGAAGAGTGTGACGAGGACAGGCGGTTGTTCCGAAGGGAGAGGATGAGGATCAAGGCTCAACTACCTTTGCCATCCTGTTAAGACCATGTTGTACGTTCGTTTCTTTAATGCTGCTGGCGTTTGTGTGTAGATGGTTTCGTCAGAAGTGCATTGCTTCACACTAGTGTATTACTTCTCCCCATTAAGTTGTCTCTGCCAAGAAAAGAGAAGTTTCAGATTGTTAGACGACTGCTAAGTACTAAAACTAGTCATTAAATTTAGAGGGTTGGTCTCTTCATACATCTGTTTGTTTGGAGTCTACAGTCGGACAAATTGGGTCCATTCACAAAGACAAAAGGAAACGCTTGTGTGTGTTAGGTTCTGTCAGCAGGAGCTAGGATAAAGTAACATAATTACCGATGATACTAAGGAGACCTTAATTTAACTTCTGGTCTGCTGTTGGCTCATGAGTGGAGATTCAAAGAGATGGCTTATTGCTTTTACTGGATATCTGATACAGCCAACTGCTGATTAAGTCCGAGACCAACCATAAGTCCCTCTGTACCCAGTTTTTTTTTTTAAATGTTTAATTTCAAAGACAATATTTTTGTTGGGTTTTTTTAATTGCGCTTTCTGTTTAATTTGTCTCTACATATTCTTATTTTACAGAGTAAAACCTACCAGCCTGTCAAGAGCCTTGCCAGTTCATCTTTCACTAGATCACACTCTGATTTCTTACTGGATGCTTTGATTCAAACTTTTTTCAACGGGAAAGGTATTTCTTTAATTAATGTCTTCCAAAGCTCTAGGTTAAGTACAAAAGATCATTAATTTTTTTTTAAAAACCCACTAACTAGAAATTACTATATTTACTAAGCAGTTACATGAGACCTGCGTAGCTCTCAACAGCCTCAATTTTAATCCTTCCAATTACAAGTAAAGCTGCCATTGCTAATTGAAGGGAAGCAATTGATGCAGTCTAGTAGAAAAACAGCCTCAGGAAAAGGCATCACATTTCAAGGAGAAACACTGCGAACTGATGGGAGAGCAGAAGAAGGGAGAGACAACCAGATCTTCTAGTCCAGGCCTTTATTAAATTGAACATCTGTCAGTCAGAAACAGGTTTTTGGGTGCCCTCAATGAAATTGCATTATACAGTCTCTTGTGGATTGATGTTTTTTTTTTTTTTTTTTCTTAGGGAGGAGTCCTTAATAAATAGGACTTTTGCTATCAAATGGATTTGCTTCATAAAGAAACAATTCAACATACCTTAACCCCAGGGGTTTAATTTGCTTTATGAAATTATATTTATCCAAGCTCTGCCTTTATCCAGACACTGAGACATCAATTGTGTCCGAGGCAGATCTTCACAGCCTAATTCTGTTAATCAAGATGTGTAAGTGTGTGGGGAGGAATAATACAAAACATAATACCAGAATATATTTGACTTTTGACACAGGGTATTTTTATTATTTTCTTTTCTTTTGTTATTCACAGTACGGTGTTACTTTCTCAAAGCAGCTGCCTGTGCCTTCCTTGCCCGTGTAGAGTAGAGAAGTTATAGGTGCATTTAATTTTCAGGTGGGTTGAGGTTCCACCCCAATTTGATCATGTTTTGTTGTAGTGTTGGTGATATTTCAGTGTCATAACAAACTTCAGATTTCACTCCCAGTTAAAATAATTACGAACTGTTTGAGATGGGCTCTAGACTTACAAATATTATTGTGGGGTTTTTACAGCATTTTTACATGACAAGTCTCTGCAATCGTAGTATCAGACACTATATTTTTAAAAGATTTAGATTGTGGAGTTTGCTACACTTACGCAAAAAAAAAAAGGGTGGGTGTTGGGTTTTTTTTTTTTTTTCACCATTCTGCTGCACTTTACTCACCTATTTCAGAAAATTAATAGAGTATTACTGTTTAAAATATGAACCCAAAGTAGAACTCTGTTCTGGTAGACTTCAAAATCAGTTTATGTGGAAATAGTAGTTTTTGTTTAAATTAAAAATGTTTATATAGTATAGTTTTAAGTTTTTCAAAAGTAGCCTCTCTTGGAGATGATTTTTAAAGCCCATTTTGGCAGTTTTGTGACATTGCCAGTGTAATAGGATTGTTGGTGTGGGATCTCCTCTGAAGCGCCTTGCGTTTCCATTGGTCGATCCCAGTTCTGAATGCTCTGATCTGCTGTTTTTGGTCAAAAACCGGCAACACGATGCTCCGCTGAGATGTTTTTTTTGAAAAACTAAATTATAAACCAAAGCAGTTAAGTTGCACAAAAGAGCCGGAGCGGTTCGAGAACAGCCCTGGCACCCGTGACTGCTGTGAGAGGCGAGAGCTGGCGTTGGGGGTGGCTTGGTGCTTTTAGGAACGGGGAAAGGCTCCGAAATAATTATTCGGAAAAATTGAATTCTGCTTCCGCATTTCTGAGCGTACTGTGAGCGGGCTTGAGACCGTCTGTGCTTGGGATTATTTGTAGATAATTATTGATGATTACTTTCAAGTTATCGAATAATGCCTCAGAACGTGGTAGGAATGTCGAATAACAAAAAAAGGGAGGAGTGCAATATTTAAATTCAAACACTTAATCGCTTGCTCCGAGCGGGGGGG
>NW_009203511.1:0-13442 GCF_000690835.1 Fulmarus glacialis | reverse complement strand
GGGACCCCTGCGGGACACCACTTGTCACTTATTCAACAAAGTAAATACTGGTGTAATTTTGCTAACATGTGGTTAATCCTAGAAATATTTTATTTGAATTTTTTCTGCGCATCTCGGAGCCACTTGTCCCAGAGGTGCTTCGAAGTTGCTAGGTCAAGAAAACTATCCCACCCACAGCTTGAAACCACATCAAGAAAAAGCTACCCTTATACAAGATCCTGTCTCTGTTTTGGTTTCTATGAAGATAAAACCCAGGCACATAGAACTAAGAAGAATATTCTTTACTCAAATAAGGCCTTAAATTTGATTACAAGGTATCCAGGAACTTAAGTAAAGGTTCAATAAATCCATCCCCCACCCCCCAACTCCTGGCTGTAGTAGTTTCGAGCTTTTTGTTTGTTTTTTTAATTTTTTCTTCTTCTCAAAACCTGTGGCTTTATGTTTGTCCCTCATTTATCATCTTTTGTATAAATCTAAGGGCAGTGGGATTATTTATGGGTGTATGGACTGTCTGAATCTTTCACTGCTAGGATGTGCAAAAACACTAACTTTTATTCTATATTACCTCAGGCTCTTTTTACTTGTTATATAAATTCTTAACTACTTGAATATGTCTTACATAGCAAGCATCATCTATATATATGTATATGTAGAGATATTTTTCATATTTACTCTCTTTTTGTCTTCGCTAGTTATCTATATGTTGGCACATGGAAAGAGAAGCAAAACTGCACAGACTATGCAATTGTTAGGTTCTCTTTGCTATTGTCTAATCAAATTATGAGCTAAGAAATCATAATTAGTAAAGAAGTTAGTACTTGCAGGACTGAGCAGCAGATAAATGTGGATGGAGGGCAAAAATTGTATTCATTGCTACAAAAAAAAAGAAGGGCAAACCTCATTCGATGCCACTCAATATCTGTCATAATTACTGTGTCAAAAATCAGATAAAGCAATATGTTCAAAAGCACAGAACAGTATTAGTGTAACCTTTTCTGTTCATTCTAGTAAGTAGGAGTAAAAAGTCTGAATTCTAATTCTAAACTGAATTTATTAGTCTACATTCCTTCATTGACCTATTTAATATATTAAATTTTGATTTATTTTCCATTCTACCTTTCCTCAATGAAAACTTTTTTGAACTGTAGACAAAATGAGAAATAGTTGGAATCAAAACAGTTAAAATGGTGAAAAGAAAATAAAGTAAAACTCTGTGGTAAAATTACAGGCTTTCAAGTTGTCTTCCTTTCCACAATTTGTATATAAAGAGATGAAAATGAATTCAGGAAATATACTGCTTTGTTACAGTAGTTGAGTCCTCTTCTCCTTTCTTTGCCTTTCTAGTATGCTCTTCTCAGCTCCCTTATCTTGGTGCTATTTCTGATTTTTTCTTTTTTTTTCTCTACATCCAGATTTTCATTCTACTTGCTAAAATGGAATACTTCTCAGGAATTAACAAGGAAGGAATAACTGGTAAAATAGAAGACTGAGTATCTCAATTTTTTTAAGCTTCCCATTGGTCTAGATAATGTGAATTCTTAAAACAAACAAACAACACACAAAAAGGTGACCCGTTTGTAACTTTGATCTTTAGTGACCTTATTAATTACTGTCAAATCTGTTTTCAGATTTTTATTTTTAAATCAAATCACTAAAGATAGTATGAGTCAGTTTTATCAGCACTGTTATTATTAACATAAAGTTTTACCTTCAGAAATGCTGTTAAAATAAGGCATATGTTTCTGATATTTCACTATATTTATGCTTTTTAGTGTAAAACTGAAATGTTAGGGGGTTTACTTCTTCTAGATTTTTCTATCATTTTATTTTCACTTGTGTTGTGCTTGTGTTAAATAATTCGTAGTGATCATTATTTAAATTTCTTTTTGGATGAAACTTGTATGTAGGTGTCAGACTGATCTCTCAAACTCTTTTTTTTTTTTTTTTAATTAAAAAAAAATTATGTCTGGGCACTGGTAACTTTATTGTATCTATGTTTAAGGAATTTAGGATTTTTAAGTATAAAAATGAAAATTTCTTTTAAAATGTAAAGAGATATTTGTGTATTAGCAAAGAATTATAAAATTAACAGGGATTTAAACAATTATATAAAAAATTAAGAAGGTTATAAAATTAACCCTCTCAGTATGGGCACTATCTTCTATTGATCTTAATGAGCCTGAAGATAGCTTAAATGGCCATGGGAGCAAGTTCGAATTGTGGTGTTAAAAGACATAATTTTCTTTTAACTTATTTTAAGACTCCAGAAAAACCCGGTGAATGGAAAGGATGGATTCTTCCCATTCTTTATGTAAATGAAGCATTTTTATGTCACCCCATGAATCAAAAAGGTACATGTCAAGGAAAGTAGGTGGTGAAACATTAAGTGTAAGAGGGAGTAAAACCCATGACACTTACGCATTCCTGGAAATTAGTTTTAAATACATTTCTGATGTTTATGATTTATTATCTCTCTCTTAACTAGGTCTGCTCAAAATTTTCATTTACACTTTCTGAAAAACAAACAAACAAAAATTAATCTGACCTTTAAAACAACAAAAAAACCTATTTTAAATTCAGGAACTTAGCAAAGCAGTTTATCTGCCTATATATACTTCTAACAACATATAAAAATACATTTTCCTAACAGTCTAGAATCTAAGGTTTCTATTTGATAGTGATCTAGGCAAAAATTAAACCGGTTATGGTGGGTTATTTTGTTGTTCTTGTTTCGCTTTTTTTTTTTTTTTTAATTATTTTAAAAGCACTGGATATGACTTATCTGCTTTCTTAGGAAGATAAATATATTTGCAAATTATTTCCTAAAGGTACTTTACAATTCCTATTAACTTTAATAGCCAGATTTCCATGTATTTTAATGATAAGAGGTCATGTCTAATAACAATTTTGATAGGTATATGCCCAGGAAACCAAGTTAGTTAAAACTGATTTATTGTCTTTTAATGTCTCAACTTTTTGAAAAATCTCAAGAAAATGATCTTGTGTCCTTCAAAGGCTTACATAGTTTCCAGAAGGAGGAACATGCCTGTTTGCCAGATTGAAATGCTAGATAGTTTGAACATTTTATCTCTAAGATGGAATTCACCTGGCAGAAGAATATAGTTGTGCACTAAATGGGTTATCAAGGTGACCATGAAGTGTGGTGGTATGGTTAAGAATGTCAGCTATGAGGCTGTTATTCCCCCTCCTCATTTAATCTGTCACTGAAAAATCTACATAAACATTTCATAAGAAGTTTCAGTTAAGACTAAGAACGTGGCAGGCATTCACTTTACTAGATCTAAGAAATTTCCCTAAGTTTAAAACCAAACAGACTATATATCGCTATGCAGGAAAAAATGAACAAAAATGATTCTTTAATATATTCTGAAAATAACCTCTTCATAAATTAAAATAGAATAAATCAAAAAATTTTACTCTTTAATTCCTCGGAACGACTCAAAGAAACTTATGCCACTGATTAAAAAAGCAACCGAGGTGATGGGGGACAGGGGTGGGTGTGCAGAGGAACAAGTGAAAGGAATAGAAGATGAGACAGGAGAACCTTAATAACCAGCTAGCAGAGACCTCTGAATACATAGCAAGAAACCTGAGTCCTGAACCTAATATTCTCCACTGGGGAAGAATCTCAAAGCACAGGTTTTAGTCAATGTCATTCTGAAGAACAACTCATAGCCACCCTAGAAATGAAGTTTCAAAATGTGATCAAACTCTATTTTCCTTGTCAACTCAAACTCATTCAAATGACTATTCACTTTTCAGGTCATATTCCTATTTACATAATTGGCTGAAGCTAATATATACTAGTCAGAAATATTTTGATACACTGCATTTTCTTTCTTTATGACTCATGCTTCATGCCTTGATATTTATCACGGATTCAGCTGCACGCTCTAACTGTTGAGTTTGTGCCTACTTTACTGATTAAACTGAATATTTTAGAAACAGAATTTACATATACACTGATTGGCCTGTGCACTTGCCTTTTTTTCATGAGGGGAAAAAAAGTAAGGAGTGTTACTTTCATAGCTTTGTATGGTGTATGCTCTGTCTGTCTCCCTGACGTACATGTGATTAAAGCTTGTTCAACTTATTTATAGACCTTTTTCATTTGCCAGGACTCAGATTTAGTATATTTAATTCCAAAATTTAGACCCTTTAGGAAAATGCAGAAATTAATAGTTCTCTTAAAAATAAACAGGTAAGTTCCCTACTATGATGAAAGAAGAGTGATGTTTGTGAAATATAGATGTCTAACATCTAGTGATAAGCAGACACAAGATCTATGCTGGCAGGAATTGTATTCTCTACAATTTGGGAAGACTAAAGACGATATTGTGGATGTGATGGGAATGTGGTTTCGGCTGTTATGTAAAGCGAGCATCACATTCCTCTGTTATAAATCTGTGCTTTCATGTTCATTATTGATTTCACAGTGAAGACTATGAAAGCAGGTCACTGTTTGGAATGCAAAGTTATTTCTTTTTCCTGATAACTTTGAATTAATTTCTGTTTTCTCTTCCACCCTTTATGTTCTCCAGTGTGTCTGTGAACATGCACATGTTTTTGATCTTATTCATGCTTTCATAGGAAAGTAAGTTATTGAGCATAAATACCCAAATTAAGATTACTTTCTTGCTTAGCTGTATTTATACCTACAGGATAATGTAAATGAGTCAGAAAAGATAGTCCTGCATCTTTGCCTGGATATACAGTGTGCCGAGTAGTCCTAGGGCACAAGGGAGTAACTTTTGGGGAGGTGAAAGTCTGAATCCTTTACAGTTGAGGATTGTCCAGAACTAAAACCTATTTGCTGGGCTATGATGTGTTATCACTCTCACAATAAGCCCCTGGCCCTAGTTTTTATTTCACAGAAGAGGCATAGCCTGAAACAACCTGAAAACAAAAATGGTCTTGGGTGTAAATGCTTACATGTTACATTTAGCAAAGATGGTAACATTACTGAACATTTGTTTAAGTTGACTTCAGTAATTTAGTAAGAGTGCATAAGTCTATAATAAAACTACTCCCTATGTTTTATGTGTCTTAGTTTAAAACAAAGAAACCAAACGGAAGACATGGGAGTAATCTTTCTGATTCACTCTCAGTCTTTGGGGACAAGTTTCCATATAAGATTTTTCCTTCTTAGGACAGAGTATTCACTTGAATGTCAGTGTTCTGTAGCTATGAAAACACTTGGAACATATGGACTGTATGTATGACCACAGACCTGTTTTACAACTTCTCGTTCTATATGGATTCCAGGTATCAGGTGTAGACCAAAATGTTATTATTCATGCATTGAGATGAAGTTGATTAATTATTTTCTTAGCAGATATCAAGAAGTAAGCTTTCAAGTCTTTATCTTTTGTATGAATGTGAATAATTAGAAGACTGCATTAGAATCAATATACTAAAAATCATGCAAACATTGCAAGCATCAGGACCACAGTATTAGTCTGATTCAGGAGGTTATGAACCAGGAAGGCCTATAAGCAAGCTAATATTAGCAGTGATGTATTTAAAGCCTCAGCAACTACCCTTTGTTGGAATATCAAAGTGCACCGTTCAATCAACACATTATGAAAAAGTTAAAATATTACTCTATGCAGCTGAATTGGCAAAAACTATTTTTTTGATTAAAAGCACCTGTCTATGCTACAAATTCATTGTAAAGATGAAACCAGTAAACAGTGAGAAATGTGAGGTGGATTGAAAACTAGCTGAATGGTTGGGACCAGAGCATCAGCAGCAGCAGCAGCACAAAATCTACTTGGAGGCCAGTGACTAGTGGTGAACTGCAGGCGTTGATATTGAGTCCAGTCCTGTTTAACCTGTTTGTTAATGATCTGGATGATGGGGTAGCGTGTACCCTCAGAAAGTTTGCAGACCAAACTGAGAGGAGTGGCTGATACGCCAGAGGGTTGTGCTGCCATCCACAGGGACCTAGACAGGCTGGAAAAATGGGCCGACAGGAATCTCATGAAGGTCAATAAGCAGAAATGCAAAATCCTGCACCTGGGAAGGAACAACTCCATGCACCAATACATGCTGAAGGCCATCCAGCTGGAAAGCAGCTTGGCAGAAAAGGACCTGAAAGTCCCAGTGGACACCAAGTAGAGCATGAACCAGCAATGTGTCCTTGTTGCAAAGCAGGCTAGTGGCATCTGCAGCTGCATTAGGTAAAGTATTGCCAGCAGGTTGAGGGAGGTGATCCTTCCTCTATATTTAGTGCTGGTGAGACTACACCTGCAGTGCTGTGTCCAGTTCTGGGCTCCTCAGAGATATGGACATACTGGAGAGAGTCCAACAAAGGGCCACAAAGATGATGAAAGGATTGGAGCATCTCTCCTATGAGGAAAGACTGAGAGAGTTGGGACTGTCCAGCCTAGAGAAGAGAAGGTTCGGGGGGATCTTATCAATGTACCTAAATACTTGAAGGGAGAGTGCAAAGAAGATGGAGCCAGGTTGTTTCAGTGGTGCCTAGTGACAGGACAAGAGGCAATGGGAATAAACAGAAACACAGGAGTTCCCTCTGAACACCAGGAAACCCTGTTTTTTTACTGTGAGGGTGACCGAGCACTGGAGTAGGTTTCCCAGGGACATTGTGAAGTCTCCCTCCTTGGAGATATCAAAAAAAACACATCTAAACACTATCCTGGACAACTGGCTTTTAGTGCTTCTGCTTGAGCAGGGGGGCTGGACCAGATGACCTGCAGAGGTTTCTTTCCAACCTCACCCATTCTGTGATTATGTGAAAAGCACAGAATTTATCAAAAAAAAAAAAAAAAAAAAAATCATGTTCTAATATCTATTATTGACATCATAAATGGCTAAACAGACAGCAAGCTAGATCGACAGAAGGAAATCATATGCACCTTTGTTAGGTATACATGATAGCTCATTACTTGGTAATTGCCTAACTTCACCATATTTAGGTGAAACGTACTTGCAAAATCGCATTATTACTGAAATTTAATTTCTTAAGAAATAAAAATAATCTTTATTATGAAGGGGAGGTATTAAAGAGTAAAAGAGGAAGAGGAATCTAGCTTTGGTATCCTTGTGAATCCATTATAACTTGTGAATCCATTATATCCTTGTGAATCTATTTAGGGGTCTTAAAGCTCTACAAATATCTTACTACAGGATGGTCCCCAAAAGACACTAAAGGAAATCACTTGTACTGAAGTCATTCCTACAGTGTTTGATCATACAGTCTAACTTCTAATTCATACAGCAGTACATGCCAAGATTCTAGTCACCTTACCTTTTCACGTTAAAGGTCGTAATTGAGAGATGCACTTAGGTTTTCTAGCAGTAGGAACAAACACAGGAGGAGAAGGTAGTTTAGGGAAGACAATGAAGGTGGACAGAGAAAGAAGGAGTTTTTTGGGGGGGTCCTAATCTACCTGTAGTTTGGAGGTATTGAAGCACAAGTCTAGATTTGAAAGCCTCAAAGATCTCTTAATGTCCTACTTTCCACATAAAGGGGCAGATATTCAATTAACAGGGCTTTCAGTTGTTACTTGAGCATGCTGTGCACATAATGCCATGACAAATCAGTGAGATATAGGTAGGGTGCAGAGTATTAAAAGCCTCGGCATTATTTTCATTAAGACGTAAGTAGGTCTCATTTTTCTATCTTTTTTTTTTTATTCTATTTTATTATTGTTTTTCAAGGCTGAGGAGATATTTCCATACCTAAAAAAAGAAAATAAGAGATCGGCATTATTCAGATGAGCATGTCTGTATTGGTACAAAAGAACTACAAAATTCTGAATGTTAGATTGGAGTTGCTTTAACAGTACAATGAAAGATGAATGACTGTATATCAAGTTTTAATGAATACCTGACTGAGGAAGCATATGAAAACAGCATGAGCAGAATTTAGAACAAAGAATTGTCTCAATAGGATATTAGTGGTAAAAACTCTGCTGCTCAGGAATGAGACAGAGATGAAGCCTCATACTCATCAGAACACAATACTGCCAATACGGACATCAAATCTTTTGTTTTTCGATTCCAACCCATAAAACTTTACAGTCCAGTTGATTAATAAAACCAGACTTGTTTTGAAAAGCTGTCCCATGTCTCATCATAAATCTGCTGCTTACATAGGTCCCAAAGTAGCACAGTTTGTAATAAAAGCTTTAAGTACTTTTGGAATTGCTATTAAAACCACAGTGACAAACACTGATGCACAGATGAAAGCCCACTTTCTGAACAATGGAGATGGATCTATTTCCACTGCTCAGAGATACAGTCAAGTTTTCGTTAATTTGAGGTAGAATTTTACCCCAGAAATATTGACTAGTCTGCTTGGCAGACTATTCAATCTTTACAACACCAGAAAGAAAGTTGAGGAAAGAATAATCTATTTATTAAAATCTGAATATCTTGAAACATTTTTATTATATGCTAATATCTTCATTTTAATAATGTTTTTTCATTTATAAAGAAAATTATTTTACCCACTTGAAAAATGCATTTACGTAAATATTAAGTTTTTTAAATATGTAACAAAATGTAACAGCTTAGGGCAGGAAGTTAGAAGATGGATACATTTCAGGAAAATGTGATATAATTTTTAAACTATTAAAGTGAAATAGTTACTTACCAAAGACATAGAGATTAGAGTTACACTTGGAGAATGTTGTGGAGTTTGGCACAGAATTTACAGGAATGCAATATACCTCATTCTGAATTATATTCCCCTGCTGTGTCAAGGAGAGAAAAGAGACACCAGACCGTGTGACACTCCTAAGCTCAATATGTGAAGAGGACTAAAAGAAGTATAGGCTGGGACAGGAAAAACTTGCACTCACACACATAGATGCACACACACTGATACAGTTAGCAGAGATATTCCCCAATCGCCAAACTAGCTGTTGGTACAGCCCAGCCTGCAGCAACAGTGCACTCACTCCGGATAGTTTCTGTGTAAGTGTCTAGGCAGGGCTTGCCACCACCACCTTGGGTGTTGACACAGTATCACCTGTTGCTCCATAGCCCATACCAAGGCTCATCACACTCAATTCTTGTTTGCATAGCCAAGTCAGCCACAGCTCATTGCACTCAGTTACTCGACCCTTGATCAAGGCAAGGCTGTGATGCTCCTGTGACATAGCACAACGTTGAATAGTAATGCAAAGGGAATATCTCCATACACCAAATCCTCTGTGCTACTTACATGCTTCCAGATTCTGTATTTCAGTCCAACCGAAGAAAATAGCAGTTTGTGTGCTTGGTCCAACTAATATGAAATTACCTATGTCCAAGATTTTAAATTCTCAAGCCCATCCCAGTTAGGGTGGATATTTGCAAATTGTCTATTGGAAATAGGCCATGGGTTATGCCAAGTCTTGGACCAAGCTTGGAATTTGTTTGGGAAAGTGTTAATTGGCTCATGACATTTTTATATGAGAAACTATTTTAACATTTTAATCACATAAATGACCAGTTCCAGTGACAGTCTCAATGCGAACATTCCCTATCACTTTAAATTCATTAGTACAGAGGTAGACCCTGCATCAGTACATACATGAAGAATCAGAGACATGGAAAAGTATGTAAGTGGCAGGGATCAGATAGAATGAGCTGTGGCAATCATCTGGAAGGCACTCCGTGTAGTAAATTCATTCTAGCTGTCCCTCTAAGAGTCAGTCTAGAATGAAAAATGAAGAGCTGAGTAGCTGTTAAACTCTGGATAAAGTTAATACTCCTTTAGCTTTACCTACAAAGGAAAACCCTCCATAGACTATTTAATCCACCACCATGGATTTACAGACTCAGACGTGGATTTAAATCAGTTCTAACCTCTACAGTTCTCATACTGTATGAAATTAATGATAACTATTGTCTGACTGATTTGAAGATAAATTTGGTTTTTTTTTTTGTTATAGCTAGTGTGAAGCAGAGCTGAGCTTATCTACTTCCAGCAGAGTGAGACAGGCTTGTGAAGAGAGGATAGAATCTGCATCGCTCTTGTAAAGATCATACTGTGTTCACTGAGCACAATGCCTGTGCTGTAGGCTGCAGCTTTCCTTTCCACCGGATACTGAAGAGATTACTTAGATATTATTCCAACGCCTGGATTATTTTTTCTAGCTGAGAAGACATTAAATAAGAATTTACAACTATATTCTGTAGTGATCAGAAGCAAACCGAGAATGCTCATCTGCACTGAGAATGTACTGTTCAACAGTGAAGAGTCTGGGTCATACAGATTACATGCTACGGTTATGTTATAAATACTGAGACACCAGTTCTGAATGAAGGCTAGAGGGGAATCTGTGTGTTAAACACCATGATTAAACAATTTTTGAAGTAAAAAACACCCACAGTAACAACAAAGAGAAGAAGCCTGCATGAGAAATCCCAAGGCTTTCACTCTCCACGTCTTTTGAAGTTCTCCACAACATCCAAGATGTTATTTATGTTTTCTGTATTGTGTTTAATTTAATAGGAAACAGAGTGATGGACTTTACTTGAAAGTTATCTTGAAGATCCACAAAGATAAAACACAAATCTGGCTTATCCTTCAGCAAGGACTTAAGCTAAAATACATTATGAAATACAATGCTATAGTTTCACATAATATCATCTCAGCATCTTTCTTTCTTCCTATGTCCCTTGCACCTGTTTCTCCTGTGTATTCATAAATCTGCTGCTCCAGCACAGTATTGTTTATCCTTTAAAAATCTGTTGAGATCACTCATTTAGCAAGCTGAGGAAAGAGTAATAGATCTTTAAAAATATTTTGATTCATTAGATACTGTACCTCAGGTTGATTTTTTTATGTGGGTGCAGAGTAGGGTAAAAATGCACAGATTATCTTTTTCCTAGTAATCTTCATTCAGAGACTAACTGCAGTTGGTGTCTTCTTCATCCTCAGAATTCTCCATTAGTGTCCTCTGAGGAATGTTCAGTCCCCAAGTACTGAAGGGTCCTTGGGTCCTGAAGGGCCTTTGTCCTGAAGTCCCCACAGGGTCATTGAGAAACCCTTGAGGCATAAAGCCTCCTAGAGATCTGAAGGGAGGGCAGGGTGATTCTATAATCTGAGCAGTGCAGTGGCTAGAAGTAATAACATAGTGCTCGATCAGCCTTTCACACTCGGACAAGCTGCAGGAGCAGGTGTTTCAGGGTCTCAGAACTGCAAAAGCCAGACTTCTTAAAACCTCATTTGCTGAATCTGCCTTTTCCATCATAGGATTAATTGCTTCAACTAAACAGAGAGAAACAGTGCACGGTGCATCATGAACCATGTTACAGATTGTTTGAAAGTTAATATGTACAGATTTTAAACTAAACAGAATTGTTATGTTGATAATTTATTTATGTATTTCCAGTGTCAGTAAAATGAAGAAACAGAGACTTTCTTTACTACACTTAAAATCAGAGTGAAAGCACTTTATTCCTACTTTGCACCCTTGTGAGATAGAGTACAAGGTACAGAACAACACAAACCAGTCCAAAGTGCATATATCTCCGTTCTTCTGTGAAACTTTACAAGACTTTTTACCTTCAGCTATAATTATCTTTGCTATAATGAACATGGTATATTGCTATCCAGTTATTTTGGTCCTATTATCAAAAGCAGCATTTTTCCCCCCCTCTCCTCTTTCGTTGACTATAGAGCAGTTAAAGACTGCTAGTGAAACCTAGGTAGGGATTCAGTTTCAGATTAAGCTGTCTACATGTAAGTGGCTACATACTAGTCACATAGACCCTGGAGTCTAGGCTACATTATAGTCAAAACACAATACAGCAAAGAAGCCTATTGAATTATTACAGTGATAAGCACTAGGTGTATGACTCAGCTACTTAAATATACTGCAGTGGGTTAGGATGTCCAAGATATCTGTATGGTGCTGGCAGGCATGACACAAGATGCAGGGAGGACTTGCATTTTTTGGAGTGGCAGCTGGAAGCCAGGCAGGATCAGAGGACAACTCAAACAGCACTAGATGTCAGCGTTCACACAGCTGAAACGAGCCCCCACTGAAATGATGCCAAATGAGAAAAATTGTTCTCGCATAGGCATCAATATGTGAGAACCCTACCTGCTGGTGTCTTGATCTAAACCTTGTTAGGCTATGTGATAAAAGCTTATCTCCACAACCACAAAGAAGCACAGAGAGACAAAGGCAGATGGAGGAACCCAAATAGTAGTCTTCCTGGTTGCTCCTATGTCCATCACAGGAGAGCAATCAGCCCTTAAAAGGTCCATCTCCACAAGCCCAGAGGAGCACAAGGGTACAATGGCAGGCAGAAACACAAATTAAGAACTCAGAGGAAAGGACGCTATCAAAGGAAGAAAAAAAGGCAGGGGAAGGGATGGATTTAGCTGATTTGGGGAGGAACAACTGTGGAAAAATGGAGAGGTAAGGGGATAAAAAGGGCTGGCCATGTGTAAATAATTTGCTGGTCAGTGCACTTGTTTGGCCATGTTCTGTGACTGATCAGCACAGCCTGTCCTACCTTTTTATTAATTTCCTAACTTTTTTCCTGCCTGAATAGGGGACTCCCTATTCACTCTGTGTATGTGTGTGCGTGTACGGGGGTCTGAACTGGGTTGGAGGGCCCGCATGTCTGTGGTTCAAGCAACTGAAACGAATGTAGGTCTGGGTGATGACAGCTGCCCTGGAACTGTGGGCTGGAGGGCATATATGCCTGGGTGCCAGAGACTGGAGAGACCAGAGTGAAAGTAAGGGTCAGAGGCCTATGTGTCGATGGTGCCAGCACCAGGAGAGGGTGCGGGTGATGGAATGAAAGTGTGATCGTTAGCAAAAAACAAGCCAAACTAGCTTATGAATAGGTGAAGTGGTCTGGGAGCCATGAGTGTCTCTAAAAGCAGGACGATGGGAGGTTTTCTACTAGGGACCAGGGGAATCCCAGAGAGTTCTGGATGTGTATGTGCATAAACATATTCTTACCAATGGACCTCCATCTCAGAGGGGAGCAGTATGAGTCTGTTGGTGCTGCAGTTCTTGTGAGTGCTCTGTGTGTCTGTCTGTGATCTGTGTGGCTGGCTGTGTATATACGTATACATGTGGTGTGTATGTTCTCTCTGTGCCTCTGCCTACAGGGGCTACATCTTCAGCCTTGCTACTGGCTGGACCTGGGGGCATGGAGGTGCAGCAGCCTCACTTCTTTTGGGCTGTCAGACACCACAGAATATATTTTCCTCTAAGAGTCAGCATTAGACAAAGCTGATTCCTATCCTTACAGTATTTCATAGGATTTTCTAAGGTCTAGTTTACAGTGATGTGACCACAACCCTTACCAGCATTATGAAAAGCTGCCTTAATTTTTCAGAGCTTTGCAAAAGATTAATAAGCAGATCTTTTTCATTCAGTTTAATTGTTGCCTCTCAACACGGAAGTGAAATCATAGAATCGTAGACTAGTTTGGATTGG